>NC_073692.1:28805601-28871042 GCF_029784155.1 Uranotaenia lowii
ACAAAAATGACAAAAATGACAAAAATGACAAAAATGACAAAAATGACAAAAATGACAAAAATGAAAAAAATGACAAAAATGACAAAAATGACAAAAATGACAAAAATGACAAAAATGACAAAAATGACAAAAATGACAAAAATGACAAAAATGACAAAAATGACAAAAATGACAAAAATGACAAAAATGACAAAAATGACAAAAATGACAAAAATGACAAAAATGACAAAAATGACAAAAATGACAAAAATGACAAAAATGACAAAAATGACAAAAATGACAAAAATCACAAAAATCACAAAAATCACAAAAATCACAAAAATGACAAAAATGACAAAAATAACAAAAATGACAAAAATGACAAAAATGACAAAAATGACAAAAATGACAAAAATGACAAAAATGACAGAAATGACAAAAATGACAAAAATGACAAAAATGACAAAAATGACAAAAATGACAAAAATGACAAAAATGACAAAAATGACAAAAATGACAAAAATGACAAAAATGACAAAAATGACAAAAATGACAAAAATGACAAAAATGACAAAAATGACAAAAATGACAAAAATGACAAAAATGACAAAAATGACAAAAATGACAAAAATGACAAAATGACAAAAATGACAAAAATGACAAAAATGACAAAAATGACAAAAATGACAAAAATGACAAAAATGACAAAAATGACAAAAATGACAAAAATGACAAAAATGACAAAAATGACAAAAATGACAAAAATGACAAAAATGACAAACATGACAAAAATGACAGAAATGACAAAAATGACAAAAATGACAAAAATGACGAAAATGACAAAAATGACAAAAATGACAAAAATGACAAAAATGACAAAAATGACAAAAATGACAAAAATGACAAAAATGACAAAAATGACAAAAATGACAAAAATGACAAAAATGACAAAAATGACAAAAATGACAAAAATGACAAAAATGACAAAAATGACAAAAATGACAAAAATGACAAAAATGACAAAAATGACAAAAATGACAAAAATGACAAAAATGACAAAAATGACAAAAATGACAAAAATGACAAAAATGACAAAAATGACAAAAATGACAAAAATCACAAAAATCACAAAAATCACAAAAATCACAAAAATCACAAAAAAGACAAAAATGACAAAAATGACAAAAATGACAAAAATGACAAAAATGACAAAAATGACAAAAATGAAAAAAATGAAAAAAATGACAAAAATGACAAAAATGACAAAAATGACAAAAATGACAAAAATGACAGAAATGACAAAAATGACAAAAATGACAAAAATGACAAAAATGACAAAAATGACAAAAATGACAAAAATGACAAAAATGACAAAAATCACAAAAATGACAAAAATGACAAAAATGACAAAAATCACAAAAATCACAAAAATGACAAAAATGACAAAAATGACAAAAATGACAAAAATGACAAAAATGACAAAAATGACAAAAATGACAAAAATGACAAAAATGACAAAAATGACAAAAATGACAAAAATGACAAAAATGACAAAAATGACAAAAATGACAAAAATGACAAAAATGACAAAAATTACAAAAATGACAAAAATGACAAAAATGACAAAAATGACAAAAATGACAAAAATGACAAAAATGACAAAAATGACAAAAATGACAAAAATGACAAAAATGACAAAAATGACAAAAATGACAAAAATGACAAAAATGACAAAAATGACAAAAATGACAAAAATGACAAAAATGACAAAAATGACAAAAATGACAAAAATGACAAAAATGACAAAAATGACAAAAATGACAAAAATGACAAAAATGACAAAAATGACAAAAATGACAAAAATGACAAAAATGACAAAAATGACAAAAATGACAAAAATGACAAAAATGACAAAAATGACAAAAATGACAAAAATGACAAAAATGACAAAAATGACAAAAATGACAAAAATGACAAAAATGACAAAAATGACAAAAATGACAAAAATGACAAAAATGACAAAAATGACAAAAATGACAAAAATGACAAAAATGACAAAAATGACAAAAATGACAAAAATGACAAAAATGACAAAAATCACAAAATCACAAAAATCACAAAAATCACAAAAATGACAAAAATGACAAAAATGACAAAAATGACAAAAATGACAAAAATGACAAAAATGACAAAAATGACAAAAATGACAAAAATGACAAAAATGACAAAAATGACAAAAATGACAAAAATGACAAAAATGACAAAAATGACAAAATGACAAAAATGACAAAAATGACAAAAATGACAAAAATGACAAAAATGACAAAAATGACAAAAATGACAAAAATGACAAAATGACAAAAATGACAAAAATGACAAAAATGACAAAATGACAAAAATGACAAAAATGACAAAAATGACAAAAATGACAAAAATGACAAAAATGACAAAAATGACAAAAATGACAAAAATGACAAAAATGACAAAAATGACAAAAATGACAAAAATGACAAAAATGACAAAAATGACAAAAATGACAAAAATGACAAAAATGACAAAAATGACAAAAATGACAAAAATGACAAAAATGACAAAAATGACAAAAATGACAAAAATGACAAAAATGACAAAAATGACAAAAATGACAAAAAATGACAAAAATGACAAAAATGACAAAAATGACAAAAATGACAAAAATGACAAAAATGACAAAAATGACAAAAATGACAAAAATGACAAAAATGACAAAAATGACAAAAATGACAAAAATGACAAAAATGACAAAAATGACAAAAATGACAAAAATGACAAAAATGACAAAAATGACAAAAATGACAAAAATGACAAAAATGACAAAAATGACAAAAATGACAAAAATGACAAAAATGACAAAAATGACAAAAATGACAAAAATGACAAAAATGACAAAAATGACAAAAATGACAAAAATGACAAAAATGACAAAAATGACAAAAATGACAAAAATGACAAAAATGACAAAAATGACAAAAATGACAAAAATGACAAAAATGACAAAAATGACAAAAATGACAAAAATGACAAAAATGACAAAAATGACAAAAATGACAAAAATGACAAAAATGACAAAAATGACAAAAATGACAAAAATGACAAAAATGACAAAAATGACAAAAATGACAAAAATGACAAAAATGACAAAAATGACAAAAATGACAAAAATGACAAAAATGACAAAAATGACAAAAATGACAAAAATGACAAAAATGACAAAAATGACAAAAATGACAAAAATGACAAAAATGACAAAAATGACAAAAATGACAAAAATGACAAAAATGACAAAAATGACAAAAATGACAAAAATGACAAAAATGACAAAAATGACAAAAATGACAAAAATGACAAAAATGACAAAAATGACAAAAATGACAAAAATGACAAAAATGACAAAAATGACAAAAATGACAAAAATGACAAAAATGACAAAAATGACAAAAATGACAAAAATGACAAAAATGACAAAAATGACAAAAATGACAAAAATGACAAAAATGACAAAAATGACAAAAATGACAAAAATGACAAAAATGACAAAAATGACAAAAATGACAAAAATGACAAAAATGACAAAAATGACAAAAATGACAAAAATGACAAAAATGACAAAAATGACAAAAATGACAAAAATGACAAAAATGACAAAAATGACAAAAATGACAAAAATGACAAAAATGACAAAAATGACAAAAATGACAAAAATGACAAAAATGACAAAAATGACAAAAATGACAAAAATGACAAAAATGACAAAAATGACAAAAATGACAAAAATGACAAAAATGACAAAAATGACAAAAATGACAAAAATGACAAAAATGACAAAAATGACAAAAATGACAAAAATGACAAAAATGACAAAAATGACAAAAATGACAAAAATGACAAAAATGACAAAAATGACAAAAATGACAAAAATGACAAAAATGACAAAAATGACAAAAATGACAAAAATGACAAAAATGACAAAAATGACAAAAATGACAAAAATGACAAAAATGACAAAAATGACAAAAATGACAAAAATGACAAAAATGATAAAAATGACAAAAATGACAAAAATGACAAAAATGACAAAAGAGACAAAAATGACAAAAATGACAAAAATTACGACAACTACAAAAGTTACAAAAATCATAAAAATTATAAAAAATACAAATTTACAAATGTTAAAAAATACAAAAATGACGAAAATGGCAAAAATTACGGAATTACAAAAATTATAAAAATAACAAAAACTTAAAAATCACAAAAATAACAAAAATTACAAAAGTTTACAAAAATTACAAAAAATACTAAAACTACAAAAATTGCCTAAATAACATATATATGCATTACAGCTCTATACTCAAAAATGAATATCGTAAGTTCGTTAAAAGCACAAAAATAACGGGTGTTAAATAAAAAATGAGAATGTTTTCAATACCTTTCAGTAACTCAAATAAAGAGCGTAAAATTTTCTTTCTCCAAGAAAATTGCTCTTTGGGCTCCCTAGAAACAGTAGGCGTGTTTGGTTTTCTAAGTTGAATTTCGTCAAAGCAAAGATGGCGTCGAAACAGCACGTGCTCCGCGAACGCATTGTACGGTTCTACGAAACGCATTTCCAGCAAGGAAAAAAGTTCACGGTGGCACATTTTAAGGAAGAAAATGTACCTGTCAGTACGGTATATCGTATCCTGGGTTCCCTGAACGATAATGACGAAGCAGAGGAAGACATCGTTGAAGAAGCTGTTTGACAACAAAGACGCAACCAGCCTGCGTGACGCCGGTCGGAAATATGGCTGCTCCCACGTATTGATCCATCGTACCCTCAAGATGGAAGGAATCGTCTGCAGGAAGAAGACGAGGTCGCCGGAGTACACGGAGGAGTAGATTGAGACGGTTAAATCACAGTGTCGGTGGATGACCAAAAAATACCGCGGGACGCCATCCGTTCTGGCTGGCTATCGTACCTTGAGGAGAAAAAGATACCGTTCGTGCCGAAAGATCGTAACCCAACAAACTTGCCCCAGTGCCGCCCAATAGAGAATTTCTTTGGCCCACTCAGTGCCCTAGTGTATAAAAACAATTGGAGGGCCAAGGACACGAAGCAACTGACTACAAGAATCCGGAATTGTATCCGGAAAATGGACGTAAGTGCCGTACAACGTTCTTGTGAGAGCATCGCGACAAAGTTGCGTCGAACATCAGACCACGGCCCTTACTCAAACATTCACTGACATTTTTTTTGAAGAAAATACATTATGTTATTAATAAAAAATACTGAAATCGATGAAAAAAAAACAATTTTTTTATATGTGATTGAAAAAATTCTCATTTTTTATTTAACACCCGTTAGTACTTGAACTTTAATTCTTGATAAACAAAAACGTTTAAAAATTAAATGCAAAATTAATGTATTCAACCGAAACATGTCTACAAATGTCTACAAATATCAATCAGAAACTAGACGAGATTAATCAAAAAACACAGAGCCACAAAGATCTATATTCAATAAATAAAAATACATTTAATTCTCAGACATGAAACGGATGTCTCAAAATTTCCAAAAAAATAATCCCTAATATTTGAAAAGAAGGTTTAAAACCCTCAAGGCTGATGACTGAAACTATGATTTCAAAAGTTAGTCGCTGAATTCCCTAGAATTCAGCTTAAGTTATTGAAACCTTCAAATACTATAGTATCTCACTAGCTGATTGTTGATTTTTAAAACAAAATTTAGATAAAACATAGGACATATTTAGATCATATTCTCATTTGTATTGTTAAGGCAATACAAAAATGTTTGCTGGGCACCTATTCAGTTTACATAGGTACCAAAACAGATATTAGAATAGAATATAGAATCTTAAGTTCCTTAAAAGAAAACTTAATTAATTATTCGGAACCTCCTTTTCACTTATCACATTTTTATAAACACTTTGAAACAAAACATACATTTTCAACCTGGCCGGTCCGTGCTCTGTGGCCGGATGAGGACCGGCTCAATGCCGTCGAGCTTTCGTTATTCGGGTGAATATTTTGCGCTTTTATGTTGATAACCAAGTTAAGCGAGAATCGGGGAGCACAAATAAATATTCCCATCCCATCCCCAACTCTCCCCATTCTTTCTTTCGAATTCCCTACCTCCCTACGTTTAACAATGGAGAATCGCTTTTTCCCTCATTCACTTCTTTTTGGCAACAGAAGCAGCAGCATCAGCAAGAGAATTCGGTTTTTGCTGTGCGTTAATACGTAATTAACAGCGTATCACCGCACCACTCTGGCCGGGAAAGTCAAGCGTCAAGCTTTTGAGAAAGGTGGGGGGAGAATTTATTGCAGCTTTAAAATTATTTATTTGCATTCAGAATCCGCAGTTGCATTTTATTTGCGGATGTTTACATGGGTTGTTTTTTACCACCACTTATATGTTTGTCAAGTGAGGATGCATGGTTGATACATGTGTATTTTTTGTAAGATGTGATAGCGATGTTGTTCATTTTTGAGAGATTAAAAAGGTTTATAAAGCCTAATTTTTTGTCTTGACACCATTGATTTTTATCACATATGGAAATCTCATACCTTGAATTGCCAATCTGCTAAATTGCCTTCGAAAGACTGTTTCTAGTGCTTACCTACAATCAAGGAATTGTCATTGAATGAATATTTTTAATTACCAGCCATATTTTAATTTGATTTCAATTGTCTTTATATGATTTCCCTTATAAAATAGGTATAAACAATCACGTTTTCTACTCCAGTTCAAACAATGGCCGCAGTTGGAGCTTTGCTTCCAGCTCTTTTGAATCTGGTTGACCAAACATGTGACTTCAAAGTAGAATTCTTCAATCCGGTTTGTCAATCAATCCGTAACGTCTATTATCCCAACTGTACGTACGAAACACGTTCAGCGGAAACTTTTGCAGCTGTGGTAATAAAACATACATTTCAGAGATTCTCAAAACTAGTCGTTATTTTTTTTATTTCAGAATATCGCAAACTTCGACTTAGTCGGACAGTTGTGGCTCCAGCATGCTTCAAAAATCATAGGATTCCCTCTGACGTTCAAGCAAGACAATGGAAGCCTTCAACGCGAATTGAGCTTCATACCCTCAAACAGAAAAACCCATATTCCTCTTTTTGCGCATCGCACAGTCAAATACGCAGCATTTGTTTTCGAATCGAAATCAGAAACACGTCCAAGTCCCTTTGCACCTCTGAGAACCTACTCTCCACTTTTCCTCGTTGCGTTTGTGCTTTGGAGCTGCGTTTCGCTAATTATTGCTCTTTGCATCCGAAAATTTACCGATGACCAGCATCATTCCAAAGCTGAAGTCGTCCAATCATTGTACAATCTGTTCATCAACAACGGGACAATTCTGCAACCGCGATCCACTTCGCTACGAATTCTGTTTCTACTCTGTTCCATTCTCAGCTTCGTGTTTTGGGTTTCGTACTCAACGTTTCTAACGGCCGAACTATCTGTGCAGTCCAACCAGCAGAAGTTTCCTGATTTGCGTCGTACAATCGATGTCATCAAACCTCGAGCCGTTTGTGCGGATTGGACCATTGCCGATCACATAGCAAATGACATCGCAGTTGCTCAGAAGCCGATTGTCAGTGGCGAAGACTGTCAGTTATTTCTAACGAACCCACTGGAATCGTTCTGTATTGGTCCGAAAATTGTTCTCATTGGAAGCATGGCGTTTGAGTATGCACAGGGTTCGGTACCCAGCTCTTGTCAACTTCGAAGAATCTCTAAGATATTGTACAGATCGTTCAAGTCGATTACCTACCGGACAGGATTTCCTTTGAAGGAACGCATCAATATGGTGTACTATTGGGCATAAAAATTTTACAACAGTAACTTTCTAATTGACTTTTTTTCTTCTATTTCCAACAGTTTCCTAAAATTCATGGAAAACGGTCTGAGCCAGCAAATTCTGGCGAAGTATATCGGCGACAAAACTCAGCTACTACAGGGAAGAAATGAAGAAATTTTTCGCGCGGTATACCCCAAGGTGTCTCTGGACCAAATGGTTGGGATCTACACAGGCTTTCTCGGTGCCGTTGTGTTTGCAACTATAGTGTTTGGTTTTGAAAGAATTTTTGGGTAATGTTTGCTTCTGCTATAATTGTGCTAAATCGTGAAATTTTGTTGGCTAAATATACAAATATGCGATAAGGGGATTAGCTAATGATTCAATTCGAAGCTATCTTGATAACCGAAAACAATTTGTCGTTATCGAAGCAACAGAAAGTGAATCTAAAAACATCTGCGTTGGTGTGCCTCAAAGCAGCAATATAAGGCCGATTCTTTTACTTCTATACATCAATGATATGGGTAACCTTCCACTAATAGGGACCGCAAAGTTATTCGCTGATGATACAGATCTTTTCTATACAGGTAAATCCCCAATCACAATCGGAGTAGGCTTTGCTGCGGTGATGACGGGCGTGTTTTTCTCAGCAGCAAAATTAAAAATAGAGAAAATTTTCGAAAATCTACGTTAAAAGTGAAGTGAATCGAATTTTGTGGACCTGAATTTTCCAGATTGGAAAACGTACCTGCATTGAAATGGAATATGGCCGGAAGAGCTTTCCAGAGAAGCCTAGTTCGAAATCATGGCAGATTCGGCAGCAGTTAATCGCTTACAAATTTCCTCTGTATTTATACCAGTCCTATTTGGCGCCGTAACGGTCGTTTTATGGTGAGATCTGTCCATTTAATTTAGGTTCATTTCTAAGAAGTGTTGAATACTTTTGTAAGTTTGAACTACATCACTTTTCCTTATCCATCAATCCTATCTGCCAAGTAGGATTTTCCATCAAAACGAATAACCTTTCCCTTTCCTGTCTGAAACAGCATCTTTACATGTAGGGTCGTATGAGTTCTCTGCACCTGAAAAGTTCATTTAGCTGTTCAGACTATCCCTATATGGTTACATTGACTTGCCACGGTGTGCATTGTGGTACCACACTTGTGGAGTTCGTTCCGGAGTCTACCGGAGAACCAGCACGTCGGTCCGGATTTACTTTGTCCCGTCGACGTCTCTTCGGTTTCTCGCGGTGCGGTAAAAGCGCACAACCGTTCTGGCGCACAACAGACGAGTGAACTGACGAACCGACTGGTCGTGTGGCGAATGCGCATTAGGGAGAGCGAAAGGATTCGAGCGAGACAGATGTCTATCATGACAGGTCTAACAATGCTGGCAAATAGTGGTGCCAGTTGCATTGGTTGACTTTATTAAACATTTGCCATGATTCTTTGTCTTATATCTCACATCTTCCCTCTTCTCCATAGAAAAAAAAATTTTTTTTTACCTTGTGTGTCTTCTATTCTTTCTGACTTTCCTGTATCTCTGTCATTTTCTCCTCCCTCCGTTTATTCAGTGTACCATCGACCACTTTCAGTGCAAAACTGAGCGCATAACTGGTGGTGAACTTGTGCAAAACTGTATAAAAGAATACTCTATTAGTTTGCCTTCTGTCATTCGAGTGTGTTTTCATTCAGTCCAGCAAGCCTTTTTTTTTTTGAACCGTTCTACGAAATTGAAATTGAGCTAATTAAACAAACTCATTTCGAAATAATCAAATTTGTTCGGGAAATTTTCATCTTCAGATTCACAAAACAGAAACCAAATGACTATCGACTTTTCTTTCAATGATAGTTTTAAATAAGTGTATGATTACTTCCCATTTACATTTGAGAAGAAAGTTCACAATTCCAATTTTAGACACATATCAGTTTTTTTTATCTTTACAACTTCAATGTTTTAACCAAGTCACATATTCAATTCAGGATCTAGATTTCATTCTCTTACAGCAGATTTGGGTCTGTATTAAAAAAATTACACTCAAGTTTCTTGATTGAATGTCAGATTTCTATCACAAACTCTAGTCTCCAAGGGATTGCAGTGGAGAGCGAATTCTTTGCATTTGGAATGGTAATGATCAAAATTCCACAACTGCTTAACAAATTGCAACAATTTCCAACAATAAGCACATTTTCTCTCTCTCTCTCTCTCTCTGAGCACCGGTTTCTCTCATTTTAACTTAAACCTTCTAATTCTCTCTAACAAATTGCAACAAATAACCACGAATTCAATCATTGGCTGCAAAATTTGTTTGATCATTGACGATGATTCTCCGTTTATCTCAGTCCCCTGATAGTCTTCCTCTCAATCTCAACCGAATGCATGCCTTCGTCATCAGATGCAAACCGCAGACTCAGTTTCGAGATTCCGATTCCACCAAGCAGACTTTAACTCCATTTAACGTCATATTTGTTCATTTTTTCTTTTAAATTTTTATGTTGGTAGTTGGTGCTACTGCTTACAAGCTCTTCATTAATTATAAAATGTCCAAAATATTTTTAAAATGTTCTAACGTTCTAAAATGTCCTAATTTAACGATATCCAGTGGCCTTATAATCCGTTACTCTCAAAACATTTAAACAATTGTGGCACAAAAATATTCATTTTTCCAAACACAGATTTTAATCTCCGGTTTCAGCCTTTATCAACGCAATGCCAGTTTTAACATTTGGTAATTAACGTTTTCAACATTGCTCCAAACGCAATGTTCAATTATTGAAATGCTAGGTTTTTATTTCAACACTTGACACTGACTGATCTTTCAAATTCAATCGCTTTCAGATGAAAAAACTCAATGCAACAAATCACGATGAATATCTGTTTCGTTCATCACTCGATATTTTTCGGGAGAACGAGGATGGTAAGTTTCCGCCTAACTGAATATCAAGAATCCTCCATAGTTTCAAATTGTTTTCATCAATTTTCAAAATATGCACTTTCAACAACTACAACAACAACAACAAGTTCATACTTAAAGTCGGTAATTGTCAAACTAGGACTCAATCTTCCGCCCGGCATCCCCCGGAATAAATCTAGGTCTTAGTCGGTGACGACCGACCTCGAGCTGTTCAACGAATCATCCGGTATCCGCCGGAAGGCTTCAAGATCTTAATTAGTTTCCGCTAACTAGCATATTGCCCTTTTCTCGATCCAGCCGGCATCCCTGAATTTTTCTATTCAAATATATTCACCGAACCACAGAAACAAACATTCAGTAGTCTTTTTTTTTATTTCTTCCAAAAGCCGGTATTCGCCAATCTTTCGGAACTCATCCATCGGTATCCGCCGATTATTTTCGCAGTCGGTATCCGCCGAACTTTTTGGTTTAATTCACCGGTATCCACCGGTTTTTTTTCTCCAATACATAGCCGGTATCCGCCGAGCTATGAGGATTTGTATACCGGTATCCGCCGGTTTTCGATCCATAGTCGGTATCCGCCGAACTATGGAAATTTTTATACCGGTATCCGCCGGTTTTTTTTCCAATCCAAAGCCGGTATCCGCCGGGCTATGAGAATTTATATACCGGTATCCGCCGGTTTTTGATCCATAGTCGGTATCCGCCGAACTATGGAAATTTATATACCGGTATCCGCCGGTGGTCCAAGCCTAAGTCAGTATCCGCTGAACTTAGACAAAACTGTGAATTTATCAAAAATCACCCGGACTGTCTCGTCACATGCAGTTTTTTTTTTCTTTGCCGACCGCCATTTCGAAGAAACCCGATGTTGGCGTCCTACACTCACTTTCAATTTTTTTAACTTCCAGGATTAGGGAAATCAACACTGTGGTTTCCCTGTCCTGTCACGGTCGCCAAAATGTGGAGTTCGTTCCGGAGTCTACCGGAGAACCAGCACGTCGGTCCGGATTTACTTTGTCCCGTCGACGTCTCTTCGGTTTCTCGCGGTGCGGTAAAAGCGCACAACCGTTCTGGCGCACAACAGACGAGTGAACTGACGAACCGACTGGTCGTGTGGCGAATGCGCATTAGGGAGAGCGAAAGGATTCGAGCGAGACAGATGTCTATCATGACAGGTCTAACAATGCTGGCAAATAGTGGTGCCAGTTGCATTGGTTGACTTTATTAAACATTTGCCATGATTCTTTGTCTTATATCTCACAACACTGATTCTCAATAACAACACTTGAAATGAGTATTGAATCCAAGTACTCATTTTGGCATCTTGTTTTGGGCTTGATTATTAGTTGAACCTCGTGTATCATCCAATGCAAGATGTGTGTAGTCACCCTATGCTATGCTATGCCTATGCTAGGGAAATCTCCAATCACAATCATCGATAATCTAGAAGATGACCTTAAATTGTTATCCATGTATTTCAATAGTGGATCTTCTTTAATGAAACTACAAAAAAAAACTAAGTACATACATGTTATTTTATTCTATCAGAAAAAAATTTACCTCCCCACCGGGACAACACCTGAACGAGTTTGTGGTACATGGGAAAAAAAGGTAAAATTTACATTTTGTTACGAGAATGAAAAAAGGTTATATTTACCAAGATGGGTGATTCTCACATTCACCTAGCAAAATAGTAAATAATAACGTCTTCCCATTCACTGATTTAAAAGGTTAATGCTAGTTGGTTTGATTGATTTCTTCAATAGAAAATTAAAAAAAAAATGCATTCCAAAATTGACATTTATTTGAGATAAATAGGGATTTTTACCTTATATTTATTCTTGGAATGTATCACCGTGTTTTGAAAAAAAAAATGATGTTGAGGCAAGTCCTTTCTTCGCCAGGCTCGTGGCGGTTCGGCTACGCGTTCGTCCGAGTCACCATGGCCGCTGAATCCATCTGCATTGCGTACATTCATGCCCTTCTCAGTTCAACTAATCCGGTCAGGTCCGGCTTTTCCGGAATGATATCTGGAGGATGTCGATCTGTCCTTACCATCCTGTTCAGATTTTTGCATATTGGGCACGAAGCAAAACTTGTTCCTGAATGGCAAAACAGCTTAACCTCAATAAACGGGTTCGCTAGTAGATACTTTTTTCGAGATGAATCGTACCGCTGCGCAAGGTAGAACTGGCCCCAGAATTCAAACAGATATTCCGGCTTTAGACATCATTAACTGGGTGAGAAATGAAATTCGGATGAAATGGGAGGAAGACTGGAACGAAAACAGGCAGTCTTTTCTTAGACGAATTAAAAGTTTTTTTTTTTTTTAAATTAATTTATTAACTAAATCTGACCTTTACGTGTACCGCCTTAATTGATCAAGCGTTGTTTGTTGTTTTTTTTGTGTTACATATCAATATTACAATTCATTATTATTTGACACACACTTTTATAAAGATTATAATTCTTCTGTTGTAAAATACTTTTTATATCTGGAGGAACACCGAATTTCCTCAATTCAATCCAAAGAAGTCGCCTGTCCCTCGATTCAAAGTTACAGCATTCGAAGATCATGTGATTCGGTGTTGCCTCTGCACTCCCACACGAACAAGATGCTGAAGTAACAATGTTGTTCCTGTACAGGTGTGCTGGTAGTTTCGAGTGATTGGAGATTAGTTTCGATAGGATGATAACTTCTCGTCTGGTAAGATCATACGTCGCGAACCATGGATTATCTTGCACTTCAGGAATGATGTCATAGCAGAATCTTCCTTTACTTCCAGTACTCCACTGATGTTGCCACTCATGCAGTGCATTCCGTTTAGATGGAAAATGGAAATCGAACTTTGACAATTCCGCTGTGTTGAGAGTTCCATGCTCAGCTGCGTATTTCGCAGCCGTATCAGCCGATTCGTTTAAGGCAATTCCTTTATGTGCTGGAACCCACAATAGAACAATTTCGTATCCCAGGTCTGACAGATTAGCAATACATTTTCTTATGCGAAACCACATTTCGCCCATAGCACTAACAACCTTATTATTCTGTAGGTACATTAAACTGCTTTTACTATCTGACATAATCAGATATTTGCTTTGAGGCTGGGTTGAAATTATTTCAAGAGCGCATTGAAGCGCAAACAACTCAGCGTTGAAGACTGAAGCCACTTTTGGTAGTTTGTAGTGTATGGGATGAATACCAAAATTTGTCACTAATCCTGCTCCGATATTCTCTCCGCTCTTGGATCCATCAGTTGCAATCTGCCTAAAATTTTCGTATTTTGAAAGCACCAACTGGCTCAAAACACGATTCCACTCATCGCTGCGTAACACTCGTTTTTTAGTAAGTGTAAGGTCGATGGTCGGGGTACAATTACTAATTTCTCTCTCGTAGATGAAACAGGGTAATGTCGGTAGTATATTTACATTAGGTTCGTGATTATTTATTTCCAGTATGCTACGTTGTATTTGTGTAACAGGCATTGTTCCCAGTACAACAGGTCTGACATACTCGTTGTGCCAGTTTTCAAGAGAAAATCTTTTGTTTACGAATTTGTCCGAGGCAATGATTCGCCTATGCCTGAGAGGCATCAAACCAGCGATAACCTCTAGAGATGAAGTGTGTGTAGTTTTGGTAGCACCTATGCACACTCTTATACACTTCCATTGGATACGGTCAAGTTGAATAGCAATCCATTCCGGGCAGTCTGCCAGTAAGAGGCCTCCGTACTCTAGAATTGCTCGGATATTTGATTTATAGACCTTCAGAAGCACAGATGGATGGGAACCCCATTTCTGACCAGCCACACTTCGCAGAAAATTTATGTAAGGAGCTGTGCGTTTTTTTAAATAGCAAACATGTCGATTCCACGATAAAGTTGTAGTTAAATACATTCCAAGAAATTTGGCAGATACGTCATACTGTGCAACATATGCATTGATTCTCAACACAGGAAGGTGGCCTGGTTTTCTACTTGCAAACATCAATGCTTTGCATTTCTGAGGAGAAAGCGCTAAGCCCAGATCGTCTATCAGATTGGAGAAACATGAAATTCCGTCTTGAACAGTCGATCCGATTTGTTCAATATCAGTTCCCTTTGCAATGAGCGAAACATCGTCGGCATAGTTCACCACAATGAGTCCAGGAATAGCAGCGGTTGTCCGGATTGCATTGTTGATGAAAATGTTGAAGCAGATTGGGCTCAACGGAGAACCTTGTGGAAGTCCAACCCACGTAGTCCTGTGTATCACTGTTGAAGCATCCAAAGTGACTGCCAGACGCCTTTCACGAAACAGTTCGTAAACCGCTCTGACGATTTGTGGAGGAATCTCCCACCTTAAGAGCTCATCGACTAGTTTGTTTATGTTCACACAATCGTACGCACTTTTGATATCGAGCATACAGAAAAGAGATCGTTGTCTGGTAGTGAGAGCTTGTTTGGCAGTATTTACAACCACATGTAAAGCATCTTGAGTCCCCCGCCCCTTTCGAAAGCCATACATCTCGTTAGCAAAAAGACCCCTTGATTCCATATGCCACTCCAGACGAGATTTTAGCATACCTTCGTATAGTTTCCGCAAACATGAAGCTAAAGCTATAGGTCTGTACGATTTAGCTTCAGTAGACGGCTGATCAGGCTTTAAAATAGTCACTATGCGAAACGTCTTCCATTCTTCCGGAATAAATCCAGAGTTGAAAATTGCGTTGAACGTTCGCAGCAATGTTCTCTTAGCAGCATATGGCAATTTCCGAATGGCGATGTATGGGACTAAGTCAAGACCAGGAGAAGTATTTTTGGTTTGGTCTATAGTATGACGAATTAAAAGTTGTACGAAAGCTTGGAAAGATAGAAAAAAATCCCCTGGAAAGACGAGCACTAACCAGATTGCGGATTGGTCACACGATGATTACCCACGCTGAATTTTTCTCAAAGGGAATACAAACTTGCGCCACCTGCAACGAACCACTCACTGTGCAACACCTCATCGGAGAATGCAGAGAACACGCAACAGAACGGCAAAGAAGCGGAATTGGACACAACGTGGAAGCAGCCTTAAATCCAGCGAACGAAGAAATACTTTTAAAATTTTTAATAAGCTCGAACTTACTTCGAAAAATCTAATGAATGTGATGTAATGTAGAATATTCAAACAGAGGACGAATGACTGCAATGGTTAAAATCCTCTATAAATAAAGAAAATTAGAATTAGATGAATCGTACCGTTTTGTTCAACTCAATCCAGGTCAACTTCACCTTGCTAAGAGGTTAGTTTTACTTTATTTGGCTTTACCTTTTTTTCTAGGTGAATTGTACGTTTTCATTAGCTCAATTTAGGTGAACTTAACCTCGCTACGCGGTAAGATTTACCTTTTTTGGATTCACCTTTTTTCTCGGTGACACTACAAATCTGGACGCATTAAAACGGGTCTATCTCGGAGCTATGTAAACGAAATAAAAATGTTTTGTACTTGAAATATAGGGTTTTTATTGCACTTTAAAGGAAAAATAATAAAAAAAATTATTCCGATGTTGTTTTGATGAATTTTCGAACTTTTGGTTGAGTATCACTCATTATAGTTTGAACACCCTATTCGCTGACCTCAGCGGCCATTTTGTTCCACAATCTCTTCATCTCTGTTGCTTCCCGAGTCGTCCTACCATTCTTCTTCATCTTCTGCTTGACAATTGCCCAAAATTTTTCGATAGGGCGGAATTGAGGGCAGTTGGATGGGTTGATGTCCTTTTCGACAAAATCCACCCGTTGGCCCAATACCACTGTAGAACCTCCTAGCTGTAGTGGCAGCTTGCCAAATCTGGCGAAAACTTAACTAGTCCTTTGTGAGATCTAATGTACGAAAAAAAAAGTTTTTCAGGCATTCCTCCTTGTAAATTTCGGAGTCCATGGTCTTGTTTTTCACAAAAACCGAAATTTTTCGTCCGCTGCTGCAAATACCTTGCCAGATCAAACACTTTCTTGCAAACTTATCAGCAAAAACGAATTTGAAGTTGCCGGGGACATCACCATGACCAGTGCAGTGCACCACTGCAGTGGCTTTACATAATTTTTGGCCAGAAAGCTGCCCAAAATCCATCTTCACGTACGTTTCGTCATCCATGAGGATGCATCCGTCGAACTTCGTTGGAATCTTCTTGTATAACTCGCGGGCACGTCCTTTGGCTACTAAATTCTGCTTCAATGTCCGGTTTGGTTGCTTACTGGTCCGATAGGATCGTATTCCTTAGCGAGTTACAATATGATTTTAAATATTTTGCTTTGCGTAGAAGAACAAAATCATTACTAAGTAACCGTAATTAACTGTCCAGCATGTGCTACGACTTTTTTCAACATGTGGTCCTGGTATTTCTTCAGAGAAAAAAAAGGGGAGAGGCAACACTGCCAGAGTGAAAAAAATTGTTTTGTGCTAGTGTAGATAGAATTCCAAAATTAGATTCGAAAAAGGGCTGCAAATTGTTTGTTTTTGTTCTTAAGTTTGGTTATTTTTCATTTCCTATCTCGAAAAAGTGGAGTTTTGTCGAAGAAGTGGAGTTTTGTCGAAAAAGTCGGGAAATTTAGTGTTTTTTCGCCTTCAAAGGAAATGGCCAAGTGAAAAGGGCTGGTATTACGCCCTCAACATTAACCTAAAGCCTAGTCCACACTCGGCAACTTGAACTGCGATTCCGGTTGCTGAGACTTGTTTATGTTTACATCTTGGTTGCTGAAGGTCTCCCATACCTGGCGGGAGACTTGAGACCAGACATCATCAAATGTAAACAAAAACAAGTCTCAGCAACCGAAATCGCAGTCCGAGTTGCCTAGTGTGGGCTAGGCTTAAGAGCAGCAACGAGAAGGCTTTTTTGCAAACGTGATCCTGCGCTAGCCACACGGAAGTTATCCAGATTACAAGATAAGTCCATTGTTTATTAGTACAGGTATAATTTATCAAATTTTTCAAACTAAAATTTTAGATTTAGATTTACAGTACAGAATGACAGAAGCAATGAAATATTTTATAGAAATATTTCAAGGATTGAAATGTTGAATGCAATCTTGTGAACAAGTTTCAAGTTTATACGCAAGGAAACTTTATTAAAATTGGCAGTTAATTTTTTCGCTCGAAAAAGATTTCCAAAGGATCGGATATAATTGTGCAATATAGAAATCAAATTTCAAAATACATTTGTAATAGAAATAAGATGATGATATTTTGGACGCAGATTATATGTGCGTGCGTGTGTGTGTGTGTGTGTGTGTGTGTGTGTGTGTGTGTGTGTGTGTGTGTGTGTGTGTGTGTGTGTGTGTGTGTGTGTGTGTGTGTGTGTGTGTGTGTGTGTGTGTGTGTGTGTGTGTGTGTGTGTGTGTGTGTGTGTGTGTGTGTGTGTGTGTGTGTGTGTGTGTGTGTGTGTGTTTCAAACTGCTCAAAGTTATGAGTTTGTAATCAATGGCATGTTTATCGGAACTTCATTTTAATTTATGTATTTCTAAGCAAGTTATTCTAATTTTTGTTTTTTTGATTCAATACAGTTTTATTCAATCAAAACTGTAAGCAACAGTTCACTTTTTTATTGCGAATGTAAATTTATCAAGTTGACTGATGTCAATTGTGCACACCGGTTCGGGCCAAGATTTTATCCATGCGGGAACAAGTCGTTGGCCTGGGATTATTCCTGGACACCGCAGCTGGACTTCCGGATCGCACTTGATTGGGGCTGGCGTTGGCTCGCTTGCGTGTCGATGCGATGACTGCGTGGGCGCCATGATGGAAGGGCACGAGTGTGTGATGGAGACGGATACATATGTTGCCTTGACGCCGAGGGGCGTCTTGATGACAGTATGCATGCTTCGGGTAATCGTCTATTTGTACTGACGGTTGATTCCAACGAGATTGTCTTGAGGTATCCCACATCTCCCATTTTCTCCATAAAAAACTTAAAAAAAAAATCAAAATCTTCCATCTTTCGTGACTACTTTCTTTAAACAGTCTTGAAAAATTCAATCCTTCTCCTTTTATTTGTTTTAAATTCAATATACCGTTGCGCCGCATATACACACAATTTAGGATAAAATTAATCATCGAAGCCAATCAACTAACACAAAATTACTAAAATCTCATAAGAAATCTTTTCAGTGTAAACTAAATACGATTTACATCTTCCTCAAATGTCTGTCTGGTTTAATTTCTGATTTTGTGCAAGAGGTTCAGTTTAAGAGTGTAGAATTGCCAAAACCGATGTAAACAAACATCGCTTCCCGGAAAAATCCCGAATTGTTGCTAGAATTCCGTTTAACTCAGGTAATTCATAAATAAACATCAACAAATTTTAAAAACTTGAATACAGCACATCTCTGCCATTATTTCAGGTTTCCCACACGTATTACCAAATAAGCTGTTACCGGTATGCATGTGTACTCAAATCATTTGCTCAGCTTTACTGCTCACTCGTGTAGAGAGGTGCCGCCTGGGAGTAATCTGTTTTGCAATGGCCAAGCTTCACTCAGGAATCTGCATTGCAAAGGAAAGATCTGATTTTCGTTCTCTAGTGATAGAGGATCGGTTAACTGCCCCGAGAAGTTACCTTAGAAAAAGGGAGAATGATAACTCCGAGAGTGCTCCGAATTCGCATGACAGTTTCAATCCCGATATTCCTCGGCATGTACCCTTCAAAACGCTTCAGCAATGTTCTTACATTTGCTTAGAGTGCTTTACATTCGCAGCTTTTCAAGATACGTAAACGGAAGAGAAGGGCGCAAAGAAAAAAAAACAACCCTCAAACCAGTCCCACGAGCAAATTTGTCGTATCTGTTTAGCCTGTTCGAAAATCGTCTTAATGAACAATCGACAAAATTTTCCCTATCAGGGATCCTAGAGGAATCTTGCATACTATCGTTTGAAAGTATAAGTTTGTACGGATCGGTTACCATTTTGCCAATGATTAGTACCAAGCTTCTAAAGCTGTCATCAAGACTGTCTGCCGTTCAAGGTGAGTGGATAACATTCTTTGTTTTGCTTTAACTATCTTTTCATATTTACTATTATTTTACAGGCTTGATATCTATCAATGCGGAAGGTATATGAATCGATTTGTCGCATTGACAAAAATAGTCCCAAGGGTTGTAAATCCTAAAAGATATTAAAAATGTAAGGCTTTCATGGCAATTGAAAACAAAATCAGTGCGTTACTTCTGCGAATTCATTTTCTGCAGCTATACTGCTCGGCTTAAGGGACATTGTTAGAATTTGGTCAATCACAGTAGGCTGTAGAATAACCCATAGTCCCCAATAGCCACCGCATAGTAACCATAGCTACAGCTATGGTTAGCATAGGAATCATCATAGTAGCCTGAGTGCTAATTTAGAGACAAGCTCTCTCTTCTCGACGAACCAGCGACCATAACAGACGTGCTTGCCCAGAACAGAACATAAAGTGGTCCTATCGAACCGGATATTGAGACGGTAAGAATCAAACACAATATTCTGAATGAGAATATTAAGAGATGCCTTAAAACGAGGGTTTTGGCGATACAATACTGCATTAAAGTGAACCTAATATAAGAAATTAAAAGATGCCTTACCATGAGGGTTTCGGCGATACAATATTGCAATAAAGTGAATCTAAATATTCAAGAGATGCCACATGAGGGTTTTGGCGATACATTATTGAAGATGCCTCAATACTCTGTGAGGTAATTCATTTTTGAATGTGAAAACAGAGATGCTTCGAAAGATGGTAGAAGCGATTCAATAATCAAGATGCCTTAGAAACTGTGTAGGGCGATTCGAAAGTAAAGATGCCTTATTTGAGGTGATTCAAATTTGAAGATGCCTTATTGTATGGAATTAGGCGAGTCTTGTTTCTTACAATTGTCGTTCTTGAAAACTAAAGATGTCACCAGAGGAATGACGATTAACTTGCGAATTACTTTCAAGTGACCTAAGCTTTCATTTGCAATATGGCGACATGAATTAGCAAGCGAATTTTCAAGTAAAGAAAATAAACCCGATTTATAATGATGGACGTGAATAGGAAAGAACTTCAAACCGGAAACCCAGATCCACTGAATAATAAGCCGCGCTTGATTTGAATTGCCTAACTTGGATTCGTAGAAAAAGGCGTTTCCGGAAATGGTAAGTTCCAAGGAACAAAATTCTTGGGCCGCTTTAGGATTTTTAACAGATTAGTTCTGATTATGTGATTAGTTGAGTGACAATTTGGGTGTGATAAAACGTCATGTACTGCCTGAATTACAAAAAGTGTTTGAGCCAATAGAACTACTCTCATTCATAAATGTTTATAAAAAACAACTAAGCGGAACATGTTTAACAGGCAAAAACTATGAAAACAATCATCTCGAGACACGTTTCACCTGTAGCGGTTTCAGCTGGTTTTGAATAAAGTCGGATTCTCAGAATCTGCAAAACCCGACTATGAAGTTGTTATTTTATATAAAAGAAGATAAGTGAAATAAAGTCTTAACGCTTGCTAAATCTAGAGTTTTGCCAACAACATCGAACACGACACCTTGCCAATAAAGGAATTTAGAGCCGCAACGTTCCTGAAAAATCTTATGTCCAAACATGCGAACATGTTAAATCTAAATGCAGAGAAGAGTCATTAAAACGGCATCGTGAGCATAAAAGTGATCAGGTCCTTAGTTTCTCAAAAAATTAAGCGAATCATGAGCTAAAATATCAAGGATGTTTCTAGTCTACTGCAAAGGAAGAAATATCGTGTAAGGAATATATACTTACATTAAAGCACAAAGTTTTTCAACCTATTACTTTTGGTTTGTGTTTGTTACGCCGAAAAGGCGTAACATGGCTAAACTGTTTGGACCAAGTTCCAAATAAGTATTGAAAGAGGTACAATCGTTCTTATTCGAATAATAACGAACATTCAAGGTTGAAAGAAAATTATTGTGTAACATCTAATCTATTCCATGTTCAAGAACTTTAATAACGTTAATCCAATTCTTTGAAATGCCAGTTTTATTAAAGTTGAGGGACGTTTAAAAGAAGTAGAAGTGTAAACTACTGCACCAAATATTTCTTACGAAGGAATGTCTGCTCACACACAGTTTGCCAGACATTATTATCTCAAAAATCTGCTCACTAGATTTCAAGGCTTTCTACATATACCTATGCTTGAAAAAAGGCCAAAATATTTCATGAAAGTTGTACACCGTTGCCTTACATGCTTCAAATGAAACAACTTGGATAAGTCAGGTCCTCAGTTAGTGACCGGCATCTATGTAGGTATAATGGACCAAAACCATTAATGATATGTGGTGTTAATCATGGTGGATTGTCCACTTACATGGAAAATTTGGTAAAATAGAAGAAGTCCTTAAAGATTAACGTTGCCTTGATTTGATTGCTACATTACAAAAGAAGTTGGTTGAGAATTAGCTAGCAGTTGCATAAGTGCTGCCTTCATTGCTGCTTTACGAAGATTCTTCAAACAATGCAGTCGTAGCTTCGTAATCTACTGCAACCATGCAACGGACTTGACAGGAGCTAATAACAACTTGTGACACACGAGATCGCTAGAAACGCTATGTCAACTGTATATTCAAATGAAATAAAAATAATTTGTTCGTCAGAAATATTCCAGTTGAATTTTAACGCCTTGTTAGCCTAATGTTGGAGGCGTTTGTGAGGCTGCAATGAAGAGTTTCAAACATCACACAAGAAAAGTACTTCGATCTTCAATACCGATCACGTAAGAATTCACGAGACCAATCTCACTAATGTTCGCGAATCTTTCTGCTACAAACCGATTGATGCCAGAACATTTTTTATAACAGAATTCATAAGTAATCTGTCAATAATCCATCTATCGTCTACTAAACCGCATCAGCTCACCTCATTTGGTAAGGTCTTCAAAACTTCCCAATTGGTTTGGAAGCGTTGGAGAACTGGAGTACCTCAACAACAAAGAAAAATCTCCAAAAAGATTTGTGTCCACTGAAAGAAGCCACTTGATAGCTACTCTATGCCTATTTTCATCAAACGAACAAGAGAAATTGATTTATAAATGTATCTTATCGACGAAAATAATCAATCAATTTACAAAAAATCAAACCAAAAAATAAATAAAACAATTCTTATCACTCTATTATATATTTTGGGTTATCTAACTATGTTGGGAGGGGAGTATGTTAGAATTTGGTCAATCACAGTAGGCTGTAGAATAACCCATAGTCCCCAATAGCCACCGCATAGTAACCATAGCTACAGCTATGGTTAGCATAGGAATCATCATAGTAGCCTGAGTGCTAATTTAGAGACAAGCTCTCTCTTCTCGACGAACCAGCGACCATAACAGACGTGCTTGCCCAGAACAGAACAGACATGATTAACGAACACCACGATTTCTGAAACGATTCTCGTCGTTCCTGGGAAACTATTTATGATTTATGATTCTAAACTAAATTTCGTCCAAAGGAAACTGCACTTTGTTGCACCCTGCCAGAGCAGTCAAATAGGGCAATTATTCGATGATATCAGCAAGCAAGAACTCACTTTTTTTTTTTTTTATTTTTTTTTTAAATATGTCTTTATTTGTATCAAATCATCATTACACTTATATTACATTATTGCATTAAACTAGGTGTTCAGCTCAATAATGAACTGTTCATAGCCCTATAAGTAACTAGATTATAAAAATTTATTTATAAGATTTTAATTTGCTGAGCGCAATCAAGTTTTTAATGTAGGAGAACATCCTGTAATAGCAAAAATATTTTATACTTAAAACTAAACACTATCTTAAAATTAAACTAAACATAAAGAGAACGAATCTCTGCGATGGAAGACTGCATCGATTTGCCTCTGAAGTTGGAGATGATTTTGTTGGCCATCTCTTCGATCGATTCAATGCCCGCAATCCGATGAAGATCTTCGGTGCTGTGCCAAGGTGGAAGCCGCAAAATCATTTTCAGAACTTTGTTCTGAATCCTCTGGATGGCTTTCTTCCTCGTCGCGCAGCAGCTAGACCAAATCGGAACTGCATACATGATCGCTGGTCGGAAAACTTGTTTGTAGATGAGCATCTTATTTCGCAGACACAACCGGGATTTCCTGTTGATGAGAGAATAAAGAGATTTAGTGTATTTATTACATTTAGATTGAATATCGTCAATGTGATTTTTAAAAGTAAGATTCCGATCAAGTGTAAGTCCCAAGTACTTAACGTGATCAGACCATTCTAATGAAACTCCATTAAAAGTTATGGAATGATTTTCATTAGGTTTTAAAAAATTTGCTCTTGGCTTATGGGGAAATAAAATAAGTTGAGTTTTGGAAGCGTTAGGAGAAATTTTCCACATTTTCAAGTAATTCAAAAAGGAATTTAAATTTTGTTGCAATCTACTGCGTACCACCCGTAAATTTCGACCTTTGGCTGAAAGCAAAGTGTCATCAGCAAATAATCTTCTACCTTTTCCTTCTGGTACATCAGGAAGATCAGAAGTAAAAATATTATATAAAATTGGCCCAAGTATACTACCCTGAGGGACACCAGCTCTAATGGGTGTCCTTTCAGAGCATGAATTTTGATAGCTTACTTGTAAGGTTCGGCTAGTCAAATAATTTTGAATAATTTTGGTGAGATATACAGGAAAATCAAATCGAGCTAATTTAGCTACTAAACCTTTGTGCCAAACACTGTCAAAAGCTTTTTCAATATCAAGAAGAGCAACACCAGTTGAATAACCTTCAGATTTGCTAGCGTTAATCATATTAGTTACACTCAAAAGTTGATGTGTAGTAGAATGTCCATGACGAAAACCAAATTGTTCATCAGGGAAAATAGAATTCTGATTAATGTGAATCATCATTCTATTCAAAATAACTCTCTCAAATAGTTTACTTAAAGAAGGAAGCAAACTAATTGGTCGATAACTTGAAGGCTCTGAAGCACTTTTTCCAGGTTTCAAAATTGGAGTTATTTTGGCATTTTTCCATTTATTAGGAAAATAAGCCAAATGAAAACATTTGTTGAAGATTTTAACTAAAAAATTTAAAGTGCTTTCAGGCAACTTTTTAATAAGAATATAGAAAATCCCATCTTCCCCTGGAGCTTTCGTATTTTTAAATTTTTTGAAAATCAATTTAAGTTCATCAATATTTGTCTCACAAGAACTTTCAAACACATTTTGCTTGGAAAGAATATCATCAAATTCTAGGGAAATTTGAGCATCAATTGGACTTACAACGTTTAAATTAAAATCATGAGCAGACTCAAATTGTTGGGCTAATTTTTGAGCCTTTTCTGAATTAGTTAAAAGAAGTTTATCCCCATCTTTCAAAGTAGGAATTGGCTTCTGGGGCTTTTTCAAAATTTTAGTTAATTTCCAAAATGGCTTTGAGTAGGGTTTTATATCCTCTACTGCTTTAGCAAAATTTTCATTACGAATGATATTTAAACGACGTTTGATCTCTTTTTGAAGGTCGCAATAAATTAATTTCAAATAAGGATCCCTAGTTCGTTGAAATTGGCGTCGACGAATGTTTTTCAGTCGTATCAAAAACTGAAGATCATCATCAATTAAAGGTTGATTAAATTTATGTTTAACTTTAGGTATTGAAGCGGCTCTAGCATTGACTATTGAAGTTGTCAAATTTTCTACAGCCAAATCAATATCTTCTATTGAATTCAATGGAACGTTTACATCTAAATTACGTTCAATAAAATTCATATATCGCTCCCAGTTAGCCTTTTGAAAATTAAAAGTTGATTTTAAAGGGTTTTCAATGGGACTTTGGGATAAAGAAAATGTTACTGGAAGGTGGTCTGAATCGAGGTCCGCATGAGTAACTAATTGACTACAATGCTCGCCTAAATCCGTTAGAACCAAATCAATTGTGGAGGGATTTCTAATTGAAGAAAAACAAGTATGCCCATTAGGATATTCAACAGTATAATAACCTGCAGAGCAGTCATTAAACAAAATATTCCCATTTGAATTTGATGAAATATTATTCCAAGATCGGTGTTTTGCATTAAAGTCACCAATAATAAAAAATTTAGATTTAT
The DNA here is from genome assembly GCF_029784155.1 of Uranotaenia lowii. Taxonomy (NCBI): domain Eukaryota; kingdom Metazoa; phylum Arthropoda; class Insecta; order Diptera; family Culicidae; genus Uranotaenia; species Uranotaenia lowii. The sequence goes on from NC_073692.1 coordinate 28,831,374, forward strand.
TTCTGGTGAGTTTTTGTAAATCTCCCTTCAAAAAATTTTTCTGTTCACCGCTACATTGGAAAGGCAAATATGCGGCAACAATTATAATTTTCCCCATAGAAGTTTCTAATTCAATTCCAATTGTTTCTAAGACTTTTGTATTGAAAGAAGGAAGAAGTCTAAATTTGAGACGACTATTGATGACAATAGCTACACCCCCACCTTGTCGATCAAGTCGATCATTTCGCAAAATTTTAAAGAAAGCATTGCTTTTCAAGTTATTGTCTGGCTTTAAAAAAGTTTCAGTGATGGCAGCAATATGTATGTTTTGAGTTTTCAAAAATAAAAAGAATTCATCTTGGTTAGCCAGCAAAGATCTAGCATTCCAATTCATAATATTTAAACATCTATTTGGATCCATGAGGGAATCGTAAAGTCATAATAATTTTGTTAGCATAATTAAAAGAAGTTTGGAAAGCTTCAAACATTGAATTTGCTTTCAACATAAGTTGCATCATTTCCATTAAATTTTGATGCAAAAATTTTAATTTTTCCTCAGTAATCTCACCCAAATCAACAAAATTGTTAGGATCAGAAAATGAAGGAGAAGAACAAGTATTTGAATTTCGGGGATTTTCCCAAGCCTTCGCATGAACGTTGAGACTTGGTTTTTTCCCATTTTTATTAGTTAAACCTGAAGAGGGAAACCCATTTTCAACCACCTCTGAGAACGATAAACAACGAGTCTGGGGCGCAGATTCAGCACAGGTAACATTAAAATCACTTCGGGTATTACCCAGCCGTGATTCCAATGTCGACCGAGGCTGACCGCGAACAGGCAGGTTGTTTGCCGGCCCGACGTGTGAAGACGAAAAAGAGGAAGGAGGAGAAGAAACTTTTCTGGAAACTTTGGGATTTTTCCTAGAAGCAATAATTTTTGCCCTGATGGGACAATCTAGCGAATTCGAGGAGTGATTACCTGCGCAATTCGCACACTTAAAAAATTCTGTTTTTGGCTTATCACCACCAAAAAGGCATTTAGATTTTTCATGATCGAATGAGCCGCAAAACATGCATCTGGCATTCATTCTACAATTTTTAGTGCCATGACAAAAAGCTTGACAACGACGACATTGCGTAATGTTTTGTAAAAAATTGGTAGAAGATTTACGAAAAGGTTCGAATTTGACTCGACAATGAAACATAAGACGAGCCTTTTCCAAAATTTTCAAATTATCAACCTGATCCTTTTTAAAATGGATCAAATAAAGTTCAGGAGCAAAACCAACACTACTGGTATTATTCGTGTTGGTTCTTTTCCTCATTTGAATTACTTGAATTGGAGAAAAACCTAACAAAGAATTTAATTCAGCTGTGATCTCATCCGGTGTCTGATCGCCAGTGAGACCACGAAGTACAACTTTAAATGGACGATCACTTCTAGCGTCGTACGTAAAAAATTGGTGTTTTTTATTATTCAAATAATTTAAAACCTTTTGAAAATCATTAAAAGATTCCGCCAATATACGAGCAGTTCCCCTTCGACCGATCTGAAAAGAAATCTTCACATCCTTGACGGAAGTGACGATTTCTTTTCGAAAGGCATTGAAGTCAGGAATCGTGACCGTTATTGGTGGAATCTTTTCGTTTTTAAGAGTATAAGAAGAAGAAGGTTTCTTAGTACTCTTATCAGAATTAAATATGAATATTTCCTCATCACCGATGTTATGAAGGACATCGAATGAATTGGAAATTTCAACTTTTTTGGCAGATGGCCCTGGATTAGGTTCAGCAATCCGTTTTCTTCCGGCCCTTGAGCCGGCCGAAGACTTCCCCATGCTGGAAAGAAAAGAGAAAATATGAATAAAAGAAAATGAAAATAATTTTAGCACTGAAAAGTGCTGATTGAAATACAGGTAAGGAAAAAATAAATAATGTAAAATGTTCCTGCAGGTACACAGCAACGATACGATGCTCCGGCGTACGTGTTGACGGCTCAACGGTACAGATGGAAGTGAAGCAAGAACTCACTGTTAGTACGCAGACTAGCTCAGCAATTCCATAACGCTAAATAGTTGCAACTATTTGAAGGCGCCACACTATCAAGAATTTTACTTGTATAAATATACAAACGCTTCTATGTTCAACTAGATTGGGATGAAAATTCGTAGATCTATCTTTCAGCAACGGAAATGCAGCGACAGTGTTTTTGTTTACGAAAGCTATACGATTCGTATCTGCGTAGGCTTCGATGCTCAACTGAGCACCAGAGGATTCGGTCTAAGATGGAAAACAACTTTAATCATCGGAATGTAGCGAACAAGAGCAGATTCGCGGAAACTTGCCCAAAATTGTCAAAAGAAATTACTGAATAGGTCCGAAACCAAGCAACCTCACATTACCAATTCAGAAGAGCTTTAGGTTCGATACTGGTTCTCAAAATAAAGAAATCTTTTAACACACTCGCTTCAAGTCATATCTTGAGACTTCGCATAACTTCTAGTAAACTCCATCTCTCTTATCAACCCATTCGATTCGGACACGCTCTTGGTATTGCTTTGAGTATTTGTTCATATTATCTTTAGTTCAATTTGCCATCACAACCTGTGTTCTATTCAAAGCCTGGTACAAGTGTTAACATCGTATCGACCCTGACCATGCCGAACTTTTTTAGAGCTAAAAATCATTTGGTTAGAAATAAACGCTATATTTCCACGACCAATCATTTTAAATAAATTTGAGCATTGAAAGACTACCTACGCGTAATACAAAAATGAGATGCGAATTGTTAACAAACATGATTTCTATACATATAACTGCTCCAATTTGTTATGTTTGAAGTTAATCGTATTGGGCATTTTTGGTTAATTAATTCATGCGTAATAAGTTCGTTTACAGATAACGCATAACGTCTAGCATTATCGGTGTTTTCCATCACGAGGAAATCCACACTTGGACATGTCTACTAGTGTAAGCTGGCACAAACCCTTTTGCGTCACATTTTCCAAAATATCGCAAAGTATCAAAGGGGAGTTCAAATCTCGCAGAAGCTTATTCCGGCTGACGGAATTCCTGGTCCCGTCAGACCTTCGAAAATTATTACCAGTCATTAAAAATTCATTCTATTCACAGGAGTTCTAAATATTTCAGTTGGCAAGGCCCGCATCGCGTCTTACACTTCCAATCATTTCGACTTATCAGGTGGAGGTTCCTATCTCGCCAAATTGTTTCAACTTGTTTCGGTTGACGGAAGTCCACATCGCGTCAAACAATTTGAAATCTAGGCGGAAGTCCTCATCTCGCCAAATCGTTTTATTGCTTTTCAGCTGACGGAAGTCCACATCGCGTCAAACAATTTCAACTCTAGGCGGAAGTCCTCAACTCGCCAAATCGTTTTATTGCTTTTCAGCTGACGGAAGTCCACATCGCGTCACACTATTTCAACTCTAGGCGGAAGTCCTCATCTCGCCAAATCGTTTCATTGCTTTTAAGCTGACGGAAGTCCACATCGCGTCAGATAATTTTAACTCTAGGCGGAAGTCCTCATCTCGCCAAATCGTTTCATTGCTTTTAAGCTGACGGAAGTCCACATCGCGTCAAACAATTTCAACTCTAGGCGGAAGTCCTCATCTCGCCAAATCGTTTCATTGCTTTTAAGCTGACGGAAGTCCACATCGCGTCACACAATCTCAACTCTAGGCGGAAGTCCTCATCTCGCCAAATCGATAGTGTTCATTTAAACTGACGGAAGTCCTCATCGCGTCAGACATTTCCAAGCATCTCTTGACATTCACTACGATCAATTTATGGTCTGAAAGGGATGAAAATCATATCCATTTTTCTAAGTTACCTTAACACATTGCGGACCAAACACGAGAATTCTTTTACCTTGTCTGCCGTTAGTCTCTTACGCTTAAAAGCACAATTCAAACTTGAACCCATAACTCAAATGAAACTACATTTTAGAAAATAAAACACAACGCCTCTGGTAACTTAAACATAGTGATTTTGCAGAATTTTGTTCAGCGGTATCAGAGAAACCATGCTGAATTTCGGCGTTTCATGACATTTTTTCTTTGCGGTCCGTAATGTGTTCGAATCGAAAGTGGTCCAAAGGCGATAAATAGGTATATTTGAAAATCAAAATTTTATTTACCTTCGTTCAAAATGGCTACTTCTCAAGCCTTTTTTCGGTTCCTTCTTTTATTTGTCCCCTGATAGAACAAACCTGGCCGGATCGCCAATTGTGCACACCGGTTCGGGCCAAGATTTTATCCATGCGGGAACAAGTCGTTGGCCTGGGATTATTCCTGGACACCGCAGCTGGACTTCCGGATCGCACTTGATTGGGGCTGGCGTTGGCTCGCTTGCGTGTCGATGCGATGACTGCGTGGGCGCCATGATGGAAGGGCACGAGTGTGTGATGGAGACGGATACATATGTTGCCTTGACGCCGAGGGGCGTCTTGATGACAGTATGCATGCTTCGGGTAATCGTCTATTTGTACTGACGGTTGATTCCAACGAGATTGTCTTGAGGTATCCCACATCAATAACAATTAAACTACAACATGTTACCTGTATAACGCCAGCTTCCGTTGTAGAGCATTGTGATCAATTGCATACTTTTTTCTCAAGTATCTTTTTGTAAATTCCCTCAGCTCATAACGCTTTTTCTATTTTGAAAGGTATTTCGGAAACTCAAAAATACTCCAAATTAATGTTCATGTTTATAAATTAAGACGCCTAATTGTATGTTTATTATATTTAAGTAAACCAAACAAACAATGTTAAAAAATGGCATATAGAATGAAATCATCTGTCAGGTTTTCCAAGACCACTATAGGTATTTGAAGAATTATGTTTCTAGTGTCTTAAAAAAAAGTTACGTAAATAAGTTATTCAAACTAATTTAGGTCTGAGTATTACACTTTTTTTCTATGCTTTATCCTCAAATAAGTCATCTTGCATGAAGCAGTGATCATGAATACCAAGAGAAGTTAATAAAACGACCATCAATATAATGTAGACAAGATTGCAAAACTCATATTTTTTGGTCCTCCAGCTTTCTTTAAAAATTCATCACTTTCCGTTATCTAAAATATAAATCAGAGTTGTCGTTTTTTTTTTAATCTTGAAAGATTCGCAGACCAAAATCATTATTTAGAATGTTAATGCTATTTTTATTCTACACAAACTTATGTGAATTCAACATTTCCTCAAGATCGTTTCACCGCTGATTAGTTTTTTTTCTAAATCATTTTAGCATTATTGTTGTCATTTGTTTTTTAAATTTTAAACATTCAATATTTTATTGTTTTCCCATTTCATTGGTTTCATTAATGATCAACTTAAATGAAACATTTATGATCATTGGTTTATTTTTGAATATCTCGTTACCGATACAAAAATTTCCTTAAATTTTGATTTTAAATGAAGGTCTCAAAGATAGAAGAAGGTGTTTAAATACACTAAAAACTAGGATCATATAGGGTGAATAAAACCTATGAGATAACTGATAAAAATGTGTAAAAAAAACATTTATAAAAACTAAGAATTATTGTATAAACCTAAGATTTTTCTTGAAACAGTTCAGAAATTTTAATCAAAGTATAATTTCGGGAATAGGACTGAAAGAACTACACCACACTGGTCAAAAGTGTATCCTGATGATATCCTTCCACCCATACTCCAAAACAAAATTATTTGCTAGGATGCAGAGGTAACCTCGGTCCTAAAGCACAAATTTCTTTCTTTCATCCCTTTCTCTATTTTCCTAACTATCTATTGACTACTAGGACGTGGCCGGCGCCGTTATTGATGATCAAAGAGAGAGTATCACTTTTGTGCATTGAGAATGACCTACTCATCCCAAGTACCATTCTTTTGACCTTTGTGCAAAACTGATAGCCTCGGTCAATCACGGAGTAGCAACCATTGGCGATGTGAAAATATTTCTACTGAGCCACGCCTGTGTTCATGGATTTCGAAATGCATTTCTTGTAGAAATGAAAATGAAGATAATGTTATAATTAATTGATAATGAAACACAAACTTTTTAAATGAGAACATTTCTTTAAAAATTGATGATGTAGCATTTCGGGTTTTATGAATCAGGTGGATGTGAGTAGTCAATCAAGCTAAGCTAGCTAAGCTAAGCTATGTGGTCCTGGTATTTCTTCAGAATTTCCTTCTGAGACATTCATGATCGACTATCAATAACGAACGTTCTGAACAATGATGCGAGGATAGGCGTTAGTGAATGATTGTGGGAACGACGTTAAAAATTTATCATCAAGTATGTCGATCACCGTCGACTAGCCACGTGACGAATAGCAACGGTAGTCCCCGATGGGGCATGGTATATTTTTATGTATCTAGTTAGTGTTGATGTCCGACAACCATTCAAAGGGTACGTTCACCACGTGCGTATCACAGCACTCGGAGGTGTAAGTATTCTGGCTTGAAACGAATCCTGATTGCTTTTCTTGAGCGATTTTCCGAACATTGGCCCCTACTACCAAATCGACACCGTGATCGCCTCGAGGCTATCCAGCGGCGATTCTTGCTAAACGCCCTTAGACACCTGAACTGGCAAGACCCTTTCCGTTTCACAAGCTACGAAAATCGATGCCGCCTCATAGATATTGACACTCTTCAAGCCGGTAGTCACGCAACATTCCTCGCCGACCTCCTGACATCGTGAATCGACTATCCCACACTACTGGAAGCTATTTCGCTTAGTGTATGACCCCTTGGTGTTAGAAATCAGGATCTTCAACAATTACGGAGCCAACAGCGTCCTCATATCGGGGCAATGGAATCGTTAAACGGTTTTTCCGAGCATTTTGACTTCGACGTTTCGAGGGATGTTTTCCGAAGAAAAGTGATAAAAGCCTTGAGAACCCCATAGTTAGACTACTTATACTTAAATGTATTGTTTTTAATTTTAATTTTAAGTCATCATTTGGATCAATATTGGATCCGTTTTGATCCATTTTGTCCATTTTGATTGATTTTATCGCTGGTGCTCAGTTAATCATTCATCAGCCTATTAGTTCGATCCAAATACATTATTTCTCGAATTACTGCGTATGATCTGTTAAAGTTAAAACTTTAATCAGTCTTGAAAGAATTTCATGAATTGCTCGATTAATATAGGTTGTTGACATTTGAAATCTAGAACACATTTTCAGATGCTCCCATACTTCAGGGAATTCTTCTGCCGGTCCATATTCGAAGGTAACCGTCGCTTGGAATGCGCCGGGAAGGTAGGCAACAACATCTCAATACTTGTTCTCGACCCCTCGAGGGGATTTCCACTACCCATTAAGGTGTGTCATCGATCGAAATTCAATTTTTTTTTTTGAATTTTTTTTATTTTGTATTAATTTTATTTTATCAAACACATTTTGCAAACGAAGCAAATCGTTAATAATGATGCTGCAATCTTCGGGACCAACTTGTCACTTAATGATGATTTATTCGAATAATCTTCGGTACCGACTTGTCGCAGTAATTCACTTAAAAATTTATTTGAGCATACACGTTCTGTAAACGAAGAAAATCGTTAATATTGATGACTTATTCTTATAATCTGCGGTACCAACTTGTCACAGTAATTCACTTAAAAATCAATTCCATTATTGCACCTCAAAAAAAATCCACGTTAATTATAGCTTACCGCTTGTATACAGGATAACAATCTTTCTAATATACGCTAATGCACAACTCGTCCTATCAGAGATCCCGACTTCGATATAATCCATCGCAGAGGGTCGAATGAGGCCTCCGGTTTTTTGGTTGTTGATGCGACCAGCTGTGTGATAGTCGTTGATTCGCGGGACGACACTACACCATCTTCTTGTGGATCAACAGGAAAAGAAATCGTAATCACAACTAACAATGATAACAGCAACACTGCACTCCAAACGTGGCGGGTCATTTTCGGGAAAAACGGCTTCTGTTTTCGGGAGGGTTTACTGATCTGTATTGAGTTGACGATTAGAGCTGGTGCTGCGGTCGAATGTTTTGTTCCGATTTGATTAGATGATATGTTCGGTGTATTGAGCACATGTTTGTGCTTTGAACTGTAAACAAACAATGGCCCTTATTCTGCGCCGCGCGTGACGTGACGATTGTCACCTCACCTCGAGTCACCGTGAGATTTGTCACCTTATTCCCGGAGTCGATATGGGTAAAGTGACAGATGTTCATTTCTGGTGAGCGACCGAATGAACTCAAGTGTCAAATTTGTTCGGTTTGTATTTATTTCGTTCGCGATTCCAAATGTTAAAATTAAATTTTAAATCAAAATGTACAAATTTCGGTACGCAAACGGTCACTATCGGGTTGCAAGGTTTAAGCAAGCAGCTGGAATCACTTTTGGAGCTGCGAATAAAGCGAATCGGACAGAATTTGGTCATATATCTTTGGTTCCTGGAGCGGCTTAAAAAAACATCCACCAGAAAAGCGGAAATCGACGGCTGCTGCCTTTGCATACGGATCAACACATGGGATACGACACCTCGACGTGGATAAACAACGGTTCAGTACAGGACTTCGAAGCTTATTTTGTTCGAAAACAACATTACCGGGTGAAAGTGAAATACCCCCCGTGACGGGAATCGGATAAGATTTAGTGAAGTGCAAAAAATGTGTTTTTTTCAAATTTCGATGCATGTAAATGAAGTTGTATAAAATGAAATTATAACCTCTTTCAATTCTATATGTTTGAATTTATTTTCAACGTCTAGTAAACATTTTTTTTTGCTGCACAAATGATTGAAAAAATCAAAAATTGAAGTGATTTTTGTTTTGATTGATTCTAGAACTATCATACTTTAGTGTAATTAAACGTTTAGAGCCTAATTATTCCATTTTGTATCAATTTTCCATTCAATTTCTCTCTCGTCGCCACCTGAAAAGGTACCGACAATTGTCACCTAAAATCGTCACCCGAATGCGACGATTCTCACCCACGGTGACTATCAGAATAGGGTAAGAACTCAAAAAGTTCATCCGAAGTGACGTTCCTCACCTAAACCGACTACTGGAATAGAGTGACTTGGGTGACTCGACTATCGTCACCTCATGCGCGGCGCAGAATAAGGGCCAATATCAATGTCTGTTCCGCTGACAAGAGTGTATCAACAACCGTGTTGACATGAGTAGGCTGGCTCTTCCTACAGCAATCCTGCTTTGGGACTGTGAAATCTGTATTTAAAATCTGTTGATGTTAAAAATTTAAATCAAAGTTTAGAAATTCACTTCGAAAGTAGAAGCACATTTTTTATCACGATTTCACAATACAGAATTTTAAAAACGGGATTAAAAGTCCCTTTTGAGTGGATTGATCATTTTTCGGGTTTAAGAACCAAGATAAGGATTGATGATCCCGCGCAACCAACTTCTCACTCACAAAAACTGGTTTGATCTCAGACGCAAGAACAAAGACAAATTTCGGGCCTTCTTATGCACCCCGAATGTCCTGCATTAATCAGTTCAGTGCGTCAACTGTCAGGTAAAGGAACGGATCTCAAGATGAAACCTGCTGGGTTCTGCTGTTTGTGGTGATTGTGGCCAACATTTGCCTACTGGGGCTGGCAATGCCCGCTGATTATCAGGGATCGACCGCGACGACGACGGTTGCCACGCCGCTGCGGAAACTTTCGTCGACCAAGAAGCCTGTCAGATGGCACGTGAAGCCGGGCCATGAAAATCGGGACGATATCTACAAGGATTACGTTTACGACTCGGACGAGGAGGTTGAGCAGAAGTCTTCCAATGTAGGTAGCAGTGTAGCTACTAAAAACTAGACGCTAGTGCAAAAAGCAACTTAGTTTATAAAGGTTTACGAAAATAAGAAGTATTTGAATAACACTCTATTGGCTTTATTATTTCTATGGAGCTTTTATGTGGATATAGCTTTTCCCTTAGCCTAAGCTAAAAGTGAAGTACCCTAAGTAATTGTAGATGAGATATTATTCAAAATGGTTAACTATTCAAACATAATGTTTTTTGAAACACTTCTTGTGAAGTGATTAGGGACACATTCAAACAGAGATCAACATTTCAACAACCGATGCAAATAAATTCAGTAAATCAAAAAAAATTGAAAAGATTGATTCCAGCATCTTCTTTCATGACTCTCAATTTTATGCCGAATGTTAGTAAAAAGCATCAAAATTTTGTTTCGATTGGTTTTTACTTCTGAATTTATAAACTACCTACCATTTTTTTCATCTGATAATCATAAAAAATATGGACTGATTTATGTTAAGAGCGATCTATGTTCAAATAAACGCATTTGTTCATGATGTTATTGAAATTAAACGATGAAACCAACTCATCACTGGTTGACGATAAAAAACAGATTTAGCTCACAATCAGAGCTTAATTAAGCTGATATGAATATGAAACATGTCCAAACCCTTTCACGATTTAACGCCAGTGAAATTGTGAAAGAGATTGAGAAAAATATTGATAAAGAAGCGAACAGTAGGCTTTTGGTGAAGCGTCAACATGCGTTTTTTCGTGCGTGGATTTTATTTCGAATTAAAATGTAATGAACGATTGAATTTAAAAAATTTTCAAGGAAAACAAAGTGAATGTGTTGAGTGAGAGTATTGTGGAAACTTATTTAGGCGAGATGCTCCGTTAATCGGATACTGGATCCCGCGTGTTGTACAGGTACATACTTATTTCGTTTAATTTATATTGATTTCAAACACATATTAGAATGAGATCTGAATTGATCAAATGTCATCAAGATGTGGACAAGATTTGTGTACATATGTATCAAATGAATACAAATGACTGGGTTGTATTCCATTTCCCCGAAATTATTTCGCCAGAATGACAAATTTCCAGAATTTTGATCGTCAGAAAGAACTGTTTCTCAATTACTTTTTTCCTAGACGTTGAAGAAAATGAACCATTTCCAAGAAAATATTTCCCAGATGGACCAATTCCCTGGCCATTCAATATATTTATCCAAACTACAATTTTAAAAAAATTGGATTTGTTTTTCAAAACAATGGACACATTCCATCGTGACGTGAAATCGCTTTTCCAAACTTTTCTGAACTGTTTTCATTCTAGAAGTCACCAACTTTAGGCTTGAAAATGAAAAAATAGTAGCAAACGGTCGCAAATTGAATTTCTTTTAAAATGATTAAATTTTTTGTGTTGTGATCGATTACTTCTGTGACGTGAACTCACGCTAGAATAGACCATTTTTGACTTCAGTACTTGGGTATTTTTTTATTATCTTCAGATCTTCCCCAAAATTGAAAATTTGGTTTAGTTTGTGACGTGTATTTTTTTTCAGATTTAAACATTTTTATTTTTCGGGTTGAATTCGGTTAGATTTTTTTTTGTAAATAAATTAAAATTAACAACGCTGTCAACGAAAAAAAAAAAATGAGGGGCAAAATAAAGTTTCCAAATTATTTTTTATTTCAATTTCTTCTATTTTTCTGGTTAAAATTCAACGAAAACACAAGGTAATCATTTTTAAAATATTGTTTATTATGTTCTTTTCAATTTTTGTTAATGTTGCGCTGGTAAAAAAAAGAAAATTTTTCTGATAGAAAAAAAACAGTTAATATTCAAAAAAAAAACAGGGGAAAAATAAAATGTCGTACAGTACAGCTTCAAATAAATCAAACTGAAGGCAAACAAGAACGATTTAATAATGGGTATGGCCTCCTTCAGCCTTCAACATCTCTTGCAAGCGCTTCGGCATACTTGCAACAAGGTTGTGCAAGTGTTGTGGGTCGAGTTCTTCCCACGCATACTCCATGGCATCAAAATAAGTATTTTTAATTTGTCACACCATTCTTATCAATCAGAGCATCGAGGATGGCACACAGATTTGCGATGGGGTTCAGATCAGGACTTTGTGGGGGCTATTCAAGGGGTTTGATGCGGCAGGAACGGAAAAATGACTTTGTCAGATTGGCCATATGCTTCGGACCATTATCCTGCTGTAAAACGAAGCGCTCTTCGAGGCCCATCTTGATGAGGGATACCTCGTGGTTTTCCCGCAGGATATTGCAATATGACTCAGCTGTCATGGTTCCGTCAATTTTCACCAAATTGCCCACCCCACCCCAAGAAAAGCACCCCCACACCATCACGTTACCTCCTCCGTGCTTGACTGTTCCTTGGATATGGCGGTCTTGGAGCTCCTCACCCGACTTGCGCCACATATGATCCCGCTTCTTCCGGTTAAATAGCTCGAATTTGGATTCGTCGGCCCACAACAATGTTTTCCAGTACTCGAGCCGTTTATCGACGTGTTCATTGGCAAACTTGAGCCGCTTAGCCTTGTTCACCTGGCTGATGAAATGCCTTCTCACTGCGATCTTGCTATGATACTGCTTTGCATGGATGCGGCGACGAACAGTACGACGCAATACCGAAAATTGGAGGTCTTCCTGTATCTGCCGGATCGTTATTATTGCGTTTTTCCTAACTTCAGGAATGATTTTCTTGTCCGTTCTGGCATCTATCTTGGGCTTTAGTCCTCTTCCCGGGTGATCCACCACCGATACGAACGTTTTCATCTTCTTCATGATTTTTGATACCGCTGTCTTGCTGATTTCGTAGTGCTTGGCCACTTCCCGGTGCATTTGACCGTTATTCACATCACGAACAATCAGTTTCCGGATGGACAACGGGATGGAACCAGAAATTTATGCGTTCTCCATATTTCACAACTCATTCGAATGTAGACACCTGTTTGAATACTCCAGTGCCAAGCCAGTTGTTTATGAAACGTCAAAATACTCAAAACATACAAATTCGAGGGACCTCACGATGGAAACTTTTCGAAATTATATTGTTTTTTGAGTTGGACAATTTATTTTGCCCATTTTTTTGTTTTGGAATATTAACTGTTATTTTTTCTATCAAAAAAACTTTCTTTTTTAGCAGCGCAACATTAACAAAAATTGAAAAAAAATAAACAATATTTAAAAAATGATTACGATGTGTTTTCGTTGAATTTTAACCAGAAAAATAAAAGAAATTGAAAAAAATAATTTGGACACTTTATTTTGCCCCTCACTGTAGCATAATGTACAAATTTGAAGTCAGTTTTGCTGCTAACTAGTGCAAACACTCTACAAAGCCCGAAAAAATGTGTTTTTACCTGCTTTGATAAGTATTTTTGCTCCCACGTTGTTGGAAGCGCGCGCTACCTGCATATGTTATGTGAGTGCAGAATTGTTCGACCATTGTTTGTTTTCGATGCAAAAAAAGAAATTTATTGTCCTTATATCTTTCATAACTCTTAAAGGAAATGTTGGCCTACTTTGGTGTCCTTAGATGAAAGTTGTATCAAAAATTGGGCTATATAATGGTATAGGTAGATATAGCCGATAAAATAATTTCATAAAATATGCTTTCATCGAAATGCTGAAATTTACGATTTCAAAACTCAAATTTTTAATCTGGATTTTGGATATGAATTCTAAATATGAATTCTGTATCGATGAATTTATAATCTCGATTTTGATCCCGAATCTGAAATTTTGAATGCTTTATTAATCGAAAGATTTTGATCAGATATTCTGAATAATGAGTTCTGAATGTAAGTTCTGAATTCAAAATCTAAATTGTAAATTGGAAATTTCAATCTGATTTCTGAATCCAAATTCTTTAAAAATAAAACTTAGATTTCTTATATTATAATTGAACAAACTAATCCACAAAACAAAAAATCGCTCAATCAGTTGGATAAGGACTTGGCCGACCACATAACAAAAAATGTTAAACTAGGTTAAACTGCCGTTTCATAACCGGAATTCTTGGCCCGAGCACGTGGTTAGTACGAGCGCCCACAATTGTGCAATCGTCGACCGTTCGTTGTTGCTATTTCAGACATGTTCTTCGGTTAGCTCCACAAAAAAAACCAAGAGATATCTAGAGGGTAAACATATTTACAATAGGGTATGGACTGAAGAAAGTTTTCTTTTTTTGTCTTCATCAATAAAAATGTTCATAACCAACTTGTGTATAAAGACTTTTTGTTTTACTGGTTTCGCATGTTATAATTTTTGTTTTTTTATTTGATAGTTTCCAATGGACATCACACGTTGTTTTTCCATTGCTTCTGGTTGCTTTCATCTTGTTAAATTGAGGGGAAACTTATTTCCTAGCACTGCTCTTAAAACTATGATAACGGTCGGCTATCGCTAATAATACACACAACTAATTAATTATTTATATGACTTTTCTTCGATGGCCCTACTCGTTTTTGAACTTGTTTTATTAGAACAAAAACAAAACTTGGTATTAAAGTGTTTTTTTTTCCACGATCACAAAAAGGAACAGATTACACACACTTTTTTTCGACCCAATTCGCTAGGGGTTTGGAAGCCAAACCTTGTTCCGAATAGTTACGTGAAGAACAAAGTGGGCGGTGATTGCCAAAATCTGTTGTTGTTGTTGAAGCTCATGTTGGAATGACATTCATTTTTGCTACAATTTTTTTTTTGTTTTCTTGGGAAGATTCATTCAACCAGCAGGTGGTTCTGTCGATACATACCGAAAATTAGGACGAATGAATCTTTCGGTTCATCTATCTCTTACTTGAAAGAAAAAGAACAGACGCATAGGTTGACCACATAACTGCTTTTGTTATTGGAAATCTTCAACTTACAGTTGAATTTATAGGAAAATATTCCGACATAGGCAAAGAGAAAAACGAAAAAACCATCAGAGAAGTGCTTTCTTTGAAAATAAACTCGCAAAAGAAAGATTATGATTATGCTCAGTAAGTGTGATCGGATCCATGCGTCGAGTTTAAATCATTTGAGGTACGAGATAAAAGAACCGACAGAGTACCTTATCTAGCGAAAGATTGAACAAAGCTTGATAACCCGACAGCGTGTGTTTACACGCGCTCGTTTTGAAAACAAACTCTGTCGGAAAATCTCACGAATCAATCCGCTGAGAGATGGTAAGGGGAGCTGGGCACTCTGGTTGCTGACTTACGGTCACCAGCTGCTGGACACCTCTCACGACGAAAGCACATATCGGCAGAAGGCCGACAGCAGCAGCAGCAGGAAGCCGGTGGTGGACGGCTGCACTGTAGGGATCATTCCGGAAGATTGTGCCGCACTCAGCTGCGGGGCAGATGTCGGTTCACTCGGTGCCACCCCGGTCGTAACGGCCACCAAATTTTGCTGGACGTTGAGAGCGGCATTCGGTGTTTCGACCACTACTGTCGACGAAGCTGCTGCGGGACTCGTTTCGGCTGATGCTGCGGTAGAGACGCTGCTGCTGCTAGAGCTGCGATCGGAGACTGGGAACGCAGCCAACGGGGCCAATCCTAGATGATCTTCAGTGCTGGTGGTTGGCGGGTTTGTCACTGTAGTTGTAGTTGTCGTTGTCGCTTCGGCTGATGTGGTCTCTGCTGGCAGTGGTGCCAGCGGTGTGTCGGTATTCGTAGGGGTCTCAGCTATTGGTTGAATGGGAGCTAGCGGGGTTTCAGCGTTTGGAGTTGGTGAGGAGATTGGCATGGGAGCGAGCGGAGCCTCAGGGCTGGCAGGAGCTGGGACTAGTGGGGCCAGCGGGGCATCTCCGTTGGGATTGATCGGGGCCAGTGTCGTTGTAGTCGTTGCTTCAGTAACGGCAGCCGGTGCAGCTTCCTTGGCATCGTCCTTGGGTTTCAGAGCGTCATAAATAGCGGCACCTCCAGCGCCAGCGGCTAGGCCTACGACACCCGCTCCCAACACTGTTCCCAATCCGCTTCCTCCCGATGATTGAGCTTGTGGGTATTGATGAACTATAACTGTTCCAGGTGGTTGTTGATAGCCACCAACTGGCGGTTGATAAGCAGGTTGTTGAGGGTAATTGGGCTGTGGGTAGCCTCCAGGTTGGTATCCTCCAGGATATCCGCCGCTTGGTTGAGGTGCCCCAGGGAAGGAGCCAACTGGTGGAGGAGGTTGAACTCCAGAATTTGGCATTGGCATGTATCCCATACCGGCTGGAGGTCCTGATGAGATATTGTGTCCATGCGGGCGATACGCACTTCCAGCTAGTACGCCAGTAGCAGCAGCAGGAGCATAAGAACCAGGTTGATGCGAAGGATATCCAGGAGCCGGGAAGTTAGGATTGCTCTGCACATATGGTGGTGCTGGCTCATTGAATCGCGAATTCATGTTCGGGTTAGGTTGAGCCGAATATGGTGGTGGGGGTCCCTGATGAGGGTGGGCAGAATATGGTGGTGGAGCATTCTGCGGTACATTCCAACCCATTTGTGGAGGCTTGGCGGCTTGCTGAACCGGTGCCGAGGCAACCGGTATAGGACCAGACACTGGCATCGGCGCTGGTGCTGTCATATGGGTCTTAGGTGGAGGCGGCATTCCCGATTGGCTAGGCGAATAACTCAGCTTGGCAATGTCCGGATTAGCATAACCTCTTGGCGGTGTTGGCTTAGTAACGCGGCCACTCGTCACCATTTTACGTGCATCACTCAATTGCACAAAGTTGGCCAAGCACAACAACACACAAAACGCGCATGCTTTCACCTTATTCTTCGCGGGCACTCTCGTCGCCCTACCGCAGTAGGTCGTCATGTTTGCACAGTAGACGTTAAACTAAACTGCACCCGACTACTGCGATCGCCTTTTCTTGACTTTAAGCCACCTGCCAGATATCACTATCGAAAGTGATTTGTCAACCTCGAGAATCTCGATCACTGTGAATCACTCGCCGACAAATTACCTAATGGATCCCGTGATCTGCAGTATTTTCCACTCAATTTATTCCGGTGTAACTGTACCTCCCCGAAGGTATTTATAATTCCAGTGATTCCACAAAACCTGTTCCACGGCACACAGGGGAAATCCTCGGCCAAATCTCACCAAAAATAAAAGCCAACCCTTGGAAGCCGTTGATGTCAACCACGCGACGTTCTAGCGAAGACTGCTCAGCTCAGGTTGTTGAAATCTAAAATTGCAAACGAAACGGTAGAACAATGTCAGCGAAGCCACACAGTTTGGTGAAATATTTTATTTTTATCAATTTGTTTTCGTCAGCGGGAGCACCTCATTTACATACAGATGATGAGCCGTGTAATAAGCCGAGCGTTTGAAGAATGTTCTTCCACGATAGACTCGGGAAGTGTTTTTTTTTATCCGCAACCGTATTATTGCGACTGATAAAATTCACTATTCTAGTGGAAGATAGAACAATCAAACAAATCAATCTGCTACACAATAAACAAGCTATCACGTAATCTGGCAACATGCTTTTATGTTGCTCAATGTTTGCTAATTTCCTTACCAATTACGTACAGCTAAGATTCATAGTTTACTTTGATGGAAGCATTTTTCGGTCAAAATTGATTTATTCGTTAGAAAATTTATTTCCTTCAAACTTGGACAGAAGTAAAATGCTGTTAAGTTTCCGATATTACATTAGCGCCTGTCGGTTGTTTGCCTCTAAGCCGCAACCGCCTCAATCCATGGTTAAAACCACTTAACGGCGATACGCAAATGAAATATCAAAACGATGCCCGCCTACCTCTGTAAGCTGATGCGGTTGATCGTCAGTAGAAACTGATAGATAACTTTTGCGGTAGGTACCTAGTTACTCAAAAAAGTTATGACTCATCAATTGCTTTAAATCACAAATTCAACTGTTTGATAAAAAAGGTTTTATTGGCTGTCTAAAACACGTGTTAGACATTACAATACCTACTGATGAATTCAAATTTTCAGCCTTTCAACTACTGAACGTAGTTCACTACTCCGTATTACCTACTGTTAATTAAAACGAGTAAAAATTTACAATTTGATATTTGAAAGTCAAATTCGAACCTTAGCGGTGAATATTATTTAAATAAATTCACAAATACTACCTCGTTTAAAAAAAAAAAAGGCTGACGAACCATTTTATATTACGGGGATTCACCCTCGTGGTCTGCGTCGTCTGCGTCTGATTCCCGAGGAAGAAAAGGTGGATCTTAAGTAAACATTTGAATTGACCACATTCAAGAAATTTGAAGAAAAAAACCGGAGTGGCATTGGTGCCAACAAAACCTGTTTGGTCCCGAAATAAGTAATAAAAAAGTTCATGTTTTTTTTATTTAATTTATGTAGGAACAAAATCTGAATCACGAGTTAAAAAACACTCCATGGAGCTTGCGCTGTAAAATATTGTTGTATACATACGTAGATATGACTGGGGAAAAAGCGGCTTCCATATCCATACATAACTCGAAAATTAATCGAGCATATAAAACCAAATTCGGCATCAAAGGGTATTTAAGTACGAGAAATATTTCAGTGAATTTGAAGTGCTCACCCCTTCATCCTAAGGGGAGATGTGAGGTTGGTACTCTTTTTTAAAATTTTTGTATAGCTCGAAAACTATTCAAGCAAATGGAACCAAATTTGGTACGGGATGGTATTTCAATACGTGAAGTGTTTCTAATTGAAACATTTCCTTTCTTGCGATATTTAGGAGGATAGGATTGGGAATATAGGAATGGAGGAGAAAAGCTTCCGTACCTCTAGCTGAACATTTTTGTCTTTCTTTTCTTCGAAATATATAACTTCTTCAATCCATAGCTTTTTTCTACCAATGTAGATTTTCTTGACCCATAGTAACTTTTTCTTGTCTCGTCAATCGTCATGATCTTTCGAACCGTATATTGCTCCTCCGTGTACATCCGAAAACCAAATTGTCAATTCTCCTTTACCCAGCTTTTAATAAAAAAAAAAACGAAGGGAAAATCGGGTGAAATGAGGCTTTCAGAGTAATCTGATTTAGGCCGCAGCCTTTTAGTCTTCTAAGCTAACGGTCATGAGATCAAAACCCGGTCACGGCATACATAGTAGGTACACTTTCTGTGGATTGGTGGTCTTAGCATTTGTAAGATACTAACGGGTGGCAACTAAAATTTTGGAATTTTTCCGAGGCCCCAATACTTCGTTGTTTTTCTGTTAGTTTTTCTTCCCCTCTTTTCGCCGGTATTTTTGGTTTTGTTTATGTTTGCCCAGTTTTGCTCAAATTGCTGTCGAAACAAGAAGCGTTTCGTGAGCGCGTTGTACAGTTCTACGAACTGCACAAAAATCTCGGTAAAAAGTAGGTATACAGTACAACCTTTTAAAAGTGAAAATGTGGCGGCTTCCATTGTTTACCATATCCTAAAATCCCCAACAACTACTCGCAAGCAAGTCGTGGCAGACTATCGAAAATTATAGACGCAAAAGTACTTCGTTCTCTTTCTCGTACCCTCAACAACAAGGATTCACTAAGACAACGGGATACCGCCAAAAAGTTCAGTTGTTCTCACAAATTGATAAGACATTGAGAAAAGTTGGAATTAAGTGCCAAAAGAAGACAAGAGCCCCAGAATATACTAAGAATCAGATTTCGACTCTTAAATCCCAATGCCTTTGGATGATGAAAAATTATTCCGGAAAATGTTTTGTTTGGACGACTCAAGTTATTTCCCTCTTTCGAAGACGCACATGCCCGGAAACGATCGACACTTTTCTTCTACTACTATAGTTCAACTACATCTTCGAACATTAAATACAAGTTCAAACAAAAGTTTGAACAGAAAGTGATTTCTAAGCCATGGCTCAAGCCGTCCGGTTTTACTATCAATCAAGATGTGTACCAGAATGAATGTTTGAAGAAGATTTTGATACCGCTTCTACACAAACATCATGTAGATAGAAAACGTGTTTTGGCGGGATAAAGCGTCATCATTATTCAAAAAATATCCCTCCTGAATACCCATTCGATCCCATTTGTACCCAAGAACCACAACCCGAAAAATCTGCCTCAGTGTCGCCCAATCGAAGATTTTTTCGGAACTTTGAGCTCATTTCTGTACAAAAATAATATTTAGGAGAGCCAAGAACTGCAAACAATTAATTGGAAGAATCAAGAGATGTATTCACAAAGTTGACATGAAGGCCGTACAACGCTCCTGTTCCGACATATAGCGCTTCACTAATTTTTTTTTTCGACAATGGACAATGTAATTCCAATAAATTAAATCTTCTTCAAGTACACTTGAATTTTTTTTTCTCAACTTGAAAGAGAAATTCCAAAATTTTAGTTGCCACCCGTTAGCCATCATATCCTCGAAAGTGAAAAAATCTTTGCAAGTAAGTTTGCAGAATCAAAAATGTTAGCGAGAACCGCGTAAAAAACCACGTTAGTTCTGGAAAACCGTATCTAAAGGAAATAAATACACGGTGCCAGGTTGTCGGAAATTAGATTTTCGACGCCATTTTGAAATCCAAGATGGCGGCTTCGCCTTACTTCAAAATGCTTTAAATGACTGAAATCGTATGAAACATCTCTCAAAGGAGAAAGGCATACAAGAACTCAATAAGTAGAAGCCAAATTTCGCTGTCTGAAATCCAATATAGCGGCTACCGCTGAACTTTAAAATATTGTAAATGATTGAAAATCGTATGAAATAGAGATGTTCCGAATAGTGGTATTCGGCGAACGGCCGAATACCGAATATTGACCTTTTCAACTATTCGGCCAAACGAATATTCGGTCTCATATTCTGTTGAGTTTTCAATAGAAATACTCTTATTTCTACTGCTATTTCTAATAGAAATCTTCTATTTCTGCTATCTTAATGTCTCTCATGTTTTTAAGTCGATTAATTCCAACCAGTTGTACCAGATCATTTTTAAGTAGAGGTCTCTTTGAACTTCAAAATTTCACCATTAGCTGAAAGTACATCAGATGAATCGTCGCTTCTGGGACGTTTATCATAAAAGAGATTGGATTCCAGTGAAATCTGATACAAAACATGTCAAAACATTTCATTTTTTTTTTAATTTCATTTTTGCTAGATGTCATTGAAATAGTTGCCAAAAAGAACGATGATTTTTCATCTTAAGCATACAATACTATCAACGACACGTATCCACACGGCCGGGCCTGAACTATATTTTGATAAACTTGCATTATTGTCAAACATACAAGAAGGAAAAGAAATAAAATTACTAGATATTTATAGTTTTCATCGAATTACAACAGCAGTGTTCAAATCGCATCGAACGAATAAATTTACTCTAAAAATCGTTTTGTAACAGAAAATTTAAAACATTTCAAAATGGTATTTGATTTTTTTTATTTCTGAATAAACCCGGGTAAAATTCAGAAAATTTAAAAAATAAACATGTGGCCTCCCGCTCAGATTTAAGTTTTCTCTAATTCTTTGTTTGGTTTATTGGCAAGCCTGGATATATCTAGAAAATTAGGAATAAATGATAATCAAAGTAAAAAGCTATCTACAGTGAAAAATACACGGATACATCTAAAATGTACACTGTGGTTTTTTACGCGGTATTTCTTCCCGCGTAAAAAAAAATCCGCGTAACAAAAACCGCGTTAATTCGAAAATCTGCGTAAAAAAACCGCGTTTATTCGAAAATCCGCGTAAAAAAACCCGCGTTAATTCGCAAATCCGCGTAAAAAAACCTCGTTAATTCGAAATTCCGCGTTAAAAAAAACCCCGAAATTCGAAAATCCATGTAAGAAATCCATTTCAATAAAACAAAAATTCGCGCAAAAACGCACGTTACTAAAAAAAACGCCTAAGAACCATGATTATTTTAAAATTTGCGTACAATGATAGTTTATTTTTAAGATAAAAAACAAAATCAATTAGATTAATAGAATAGTAGAATATAGTGAGGCTTATTTGACAGTGTGGAATTCAGATCGTCTCATGTCTCATGTCTCAGATCTCATGTTCCATGTCTCAGGTCTCATGTCTCATGTCTCAGGTCTCAGGTCTCATGACTCATGTTTCAGGTCTCATGTCTCATGTCTCATGTCTGATGTCTCAGGTCTCATGTCTCATGTCTCATGCCTCATGTCTCATGTCTCAGGTCTCATGTCTTAGGTCTTATGACTCATGTCCCAGGTCTCATGTCTCAGGTCTCAAGTCTCAGGTCTCATGTCTCATGTCTCGTGTCTCAGATCTCGAGTCTCATATTTCAGGTCTCAAATCTCAGGTCTCATGTCTCAGTTCTCAGGTCTCTGGTCTCAGGTCTCAGATCTCATGTATCACGTTCTTAGTCTCAGAGCCAAAATTTTGCCAACTACAAAAACATTCTAAGTGTTTTCCTTTGAAAAAGTCTTAGAATATTTTCTCTCAAAAACCACGTTAATTCGAAAATCCGCGTAAAAAAACCGGGTTAATTCGAAAATCCGCGTAAAAGAAGCCGCGTAAAAAAATACCGTGTAAAAACAACCGCGTAAAAAAAACCTCAGTGTGTTACTAAAATCATAAGTTTTTGATGTTTTTTTAAGGTTTTTCAACATTACTTTTGGATATTTAATAAATTATCCAACATCAGTTAAAAAATTTGAGAACTCTGAATTTGTATAAATTTAAAAAAAATTAATATTCAGCCTATTCGGCTGAATACCTAGCTCAACTATTAGGTGAGCCGAATATTCGGCTTAACGGATTTTTGGTGGTATTCGGCGCCGAATATTCGGTACATCTCTATAAAACAAAATTCAACAAAATATAACTAACTAATAATATAATATAACTAAATTGTGACAAAATAAGAAAATATTATGACAAAAAATTAAGAAAGTCCAACAAAAATATGAGAAAAATATGACAAAAATATGAGAAAAATATGGTAAAAATTTTATAAATTTGACAATAAACTGACAGAGCCAAGAGCAAAATATGAAAAAATTAATAAAAATATGACAGTCGGCAGAAATTTGACAATGAAATAAAGCTAAACTATCCAAAAAAATTGTTTTCTGGTTTCAAAATAAAGTAAAAAAAAACTTGAACATAAAACTATATATTATACTAGCTGATTTTACCCAGCCTTGCTCGGGTTCACAAAAAATATATATCGAAATGAGTCGTTTGACTTTTTGAAATTTTGAAAGCTTTTTGTTCATCATTATAACAAATTGGACCATGTTTGGCCATGTGAGCTTTGTAAGTTTTGTTAGTCTTCTTAAAGTTTTATTTGGGATTATTAGCAAAGTTTATCGTTTTCATAATATTGAATAACTAATAGTTTTTAGATTTGCTAATAGAAATTTGAAATAATTTCCCTTGAATGCTTATCCATTCTATCACGAAAAACATTTCAATCTAAGGTTGCCAGGTTGCCCGGATTTATCCGGATTTGCTAGAACATTAAAATCAAAACTTGAGGTAAGTCCGTTCTGGCTCGGTTTCCCGGATGTTGTTGCAAAAGGCCCGGATTTTGCCCAGATTTATTCACATCATTTTTAAAACATAGCATAAACTGCGATTTTATAATTATTATAATTTTTCAAAGAAGTTTTAAATTGCAAGTTTTAGAAATAATCATGACCCGTGTTTGGAAGCATAATATACAATTTTAAATCTGCTGATGTGGTTTGTTGAAAAAAATATTGCAATTTTATTTTTCGTAATTTTTACTGAATAATTCCGCGGTTTTGACCAAGTTTTCCCGGATATTGCCGGTTTGCACATTTAGAAATCAAATGCTGGATTTGGCCAGGTTTTTCTATAAAATTGGCTGGATTTCTCCGATCCCGATACGGCAATTCTGGCAACCTTATTTTACACCCACCATTTTTTAGGAAGCTTGAATTGAATTACCATTTTTTTATCAAATGATAACATTTTTTTTATCTTTTCCATGGGTTATCTAGTGAAAATCCCATGTATTAAGCTTGTAAACAAATGTTAACGACCTCTTTTCAAAATCTCCCCGTAAAATGGAATACCCATTTAAGTTTTATTTTGTACTTAGAAATTGCATGTTTTCAATGTGCTTTTTAAGTTTTCTTATAATTGGATGGTAGAATTGAACTCATCGATAATCAATAATAACTTAAAATTTAAAAATTTACAAATGAAATTGAATTGTTCAAAACTAAAAACTTCAGATTAAATTACTAAAAGTCTCGTGCGTTGGATTTGGTTTTAATTTTTTGCATAAAACGAACGTTCAGTTGTCTAATTCCTATTATAAATTAAATTCCTACGCGGTAATCAAAGTGTTGATATCGCAGCCTTGAACCTACAACCCTCAGTTTTATTAATTGTTTCCCTATGAGGAGTTCCGAAAATATGAAAACGGATGGTTCCTGAAAGCTGGAACATTAGTTTTCAGTCCAAATAGTTATTCAACTGAAGAAGTCTATTCATAATGAACAGGAATTAATGTATCCACACTATACACACGGCATATTCTAGTAGATTCTCAACCACTGTTCTTCTCAATATATTTCTAACAGGCGAGTAGTTTTTTTTATCCTTAATGAAGGCTTATTATTGCAATTAAATGCCTCCGGTGCGAGCCACGTGCTGCGAACAGTAGAAGTAAAAAACACCCGCCAAAATTTCTCCTTTCAATTTTTTATGCTCAGCAAGCTTTGATTTGCTTTCCAGTAGGTACACGTGAACTTAGGATGCTACTTTCTAATGCCTGGCGGCCCATGGTGATGCTGAAAACAATCCCGCCAAAGGGAACGAAAATCGGTTGACAAATGGGTGCCATGATTTTTGGTTCGTGGTAATAAAAACGGAAGTTGTATGGGAGGGTCCCTTTTCTTAGGTGGGAGGGGCTCAAAACTATTACTAAAACCTTACCCGGGTCCAACTACATCTCTGTACCACATTTCAGGCTGATCGGTTAAACGGTGTGGATTTGTATAAGGTGCATACAAGCAAACATATATAGTCCAACTCATCTTTATATATTAGAAGAAGAAGAAGATGAAAAAACTATCAAAACAATATTTTAAAGGGTTTTAAATAAAATTAAAAAATCTTCAATTTCACACCTTTTTGTCTTTCAATAAAAGATTGTTTATCCCAATATCAAGCTGAAGTTTCATATTCATCACTTACGGATGACAGACAAAATAGAAAGCCCGGGACAAACAAAAAGAAAGATTATATTATTTTTAAGTTCTTCAAGTATTCTTAGCACTTTCTAAATAGAAACCTTGCTCTTTTCAAATCAGTCAATATTCAACAATTAAAAAAAATGTTTTTGAACAAGAAAGTTTTCTCAGCCCATAGCCAACTTTTTTTTGGGAGAAACGAGTTTTGCAGACACCCGAATCAAGTAGGCCAATCGAAATCAAATCGAGACCGAACATTCGGCAACGACACAATTCCACAAAGCAATAAGGTAATCAAATCCTATCAAATCTAAGGACTCAGACCATGGTGTCAAGTGTTTCATAATTGTGTTTAGTAACTATAAGTTTGCAACACATGATGATAAGAAAGGAACATAAATTAGGTTGTGCATTGAACACCATGAAAGTTGTCATTGGAATCCTTGATAAATTGCTATCTATTTGCTGCAAGGCGAAAGCATTCAGAAGAAGAAAGTGACCATTCAACATCATTATTCAGCCGAATAATCATTTAAAATTTTAATCATAATTATAACAGGGCCTCTAAATCAATCACCGCTGAACATTAAATGATTTTTTTCAGGTAATGTTCTGATAAATTGTTAACAATCTTCAAACAGAGCCACTGGTTACACACATCATCATCTTTAATCTTTTCTTTATGATAAGACAACTTTTCTTCGTCTCTTATCGGATAAAGCTCTCCGTAGCAGATAGTTATCACATGTCACTGTTTGTTTTTTTTTCTCGCAGTACCCGGTACCTACATTTTTACTTTGACGTACACCAAGGAACTTTCCACACTTTTTCTACGGTCAAACTATTTTTTTTTTCTTATCAATAGTTAATCGAAACAAACAATTAGAAACAATAAACAGACAATAGAGAACAAAAACTAACGATAAAACGCAAGAACAGAAAACGAACCCGTTTGCGACCAAAGCCAACCGACAACTGACTGACCGTTTGTGCCGTTGGTTCGTTGGTAAGTTTTGCCGTTTTTGCCGGCAAAAAAATTTGGTAGAGGGACATTCCCCAATACCTAGCTAGCTTTAGCTAACTAGCAAGGCGCATCGCTAATATGCAAAAATGTGCCACAAATACCTACAGTGGACCAACAGAGAAAAAAGTGGTTATCGAAGCAACCTATATTATTCGGGTGGGACAAGTTCACGAACACAGACCAGAAACTTCGCGTTGCTGCGGTCTTTCATTTAAGATCTTCCCCGGTTTCAGCAGAGGGATTCCTCGAGCCTACTGTGAGCCCGAAAAGAAAAAAAAACAAAAAGAGGGAGCTGGTTTGCTGCTTGTCAATGGACAGAGAAGAAACTTTTGGCGCTAGAAGACGGAATCCGAAAGAAAGCACCTTTATTTACTGCTGCAGTAGGGTACCATTTTTCAGCTTTATTCCGTTTCTTTGCTACAGAAACGGCTTTGTGGCGCACCGCAGGACGACAGTCCGCAATAAACATGTGGTTGGGAGTAATTTGGTGCAAGTTGGTATCCTCGAAATTTTAAAATTTCATAAAAATTCATTAAATTTTTGTCATTTTTGTCATTTTTGTCATTTCTGTCATTTTTGTCATTTTTGTCATTTTTGTCATTTTTGTCATTTTTGTCATTTTTGTCATTTTTGTCATTTTTGTCATTTTTGTCATTTTTGTCATTTTTGTCATTTTTGTCATTTTTGTCATTTTTGTCATTTTTGTCATTTTTGTCATTTTTGTCATTTTTGTCATTTTTGTCATTTTTGTCATTTTTGTCATTTTTGTCATTTTTGTCATTTTTGTCATTTTTGTCATTTTTGTCATTTTTGTCATTTTTGTCATTTTTGTAATTTTTGTCATTTTTGTCATTTTTGTCATTTTTGTCATTTTTGTCATTTTTGTCATTTTTGTCATTTTTGTCATTTTTGTCATTTTTGTCATTTTTGTCATTTTTGTCATTTTTGTCATTTTTGTCATTTTTGTCATTTTTGTCATTTTTGTCATTTTTGTCATTTTTGTCATTTTTGTCATTTTTGTCATTTTTGTCATTTTTGTCATTTTTGTCATTTTTGTCATTTTTGTCATTTTTGTCATTTTTGTCATTTTTGTCATTTTTGTCATTTTTGTCATTTTGACGTAGAATTACGTCTTACGGCAACACTATAAGGGTATATACGGGCGATAGTATTGGCGAAAAATTGGCCTCAGCCATAACCTCAAACTTTGATGAGCTGACGGCCTCACCAGTGATACTAGGTGCGTTACTAAAATCAGTATTTGTTTGTTTTAAACTTATTATAATCTAATTTTCTGAAATGATTAAATTTTTAACTATCAACAGATAACGTTTGAATTCATTACGGGGCGTCTCTAAATATATGATGATAAGTCATTTTTTGCTAATGAATTTTCAAGGTGAATTTAAAACATCTGAAATATATTTTCATGTACCTCTCGGTAAATTAAAAAGAGTTGTTTCTAACTTCTAAACGAATGCAAAATCATTCACTGCTACAAAAAAGTGAACTAATTAAAGCCTCGTCTATGTTGACTATGAAAATAATAGCCTGTATGCTCTGATTATTTTAAATATATCCACATAATTCGCTACATCATTTAAGTGTGCAATACAGACAGAACTGAATAACGTTCAGATAAATGTTGTGTTTAATTTCACATTCGAATAGAAATCTACGGGGGAGTTGCAAATTCTCAGAACATGAAAACGTTTTTCATTAAAAATGCAATTAAAAAAATATAATCATTTTCCAAATATCAATGCACTTGGCAGCCCTGAACACCCAAAAAAAAATCGAAACACGAGCATCTGTGTGTCGCTTTTCCACAGGGCGAATTTGTCGATATTAGTACCGCAAAATTGCGTTTATCGTGCGCCCTTCTCAAAAATTGATTCTGCTCTCCCATGGTTTGAGGTTAGGGCTGAGGCCTCCTGCTAAGGTGGTGTTCGTGTAAAACTGTTAATATATCCTAATAGGGGGGGTAAATTGAAATCCGTGAACGGATTTCGCGTCACGAAAAACGCCTGTTTCAGAGACATCTTTGTTAAAAGACATACCAAGCCTGCTTAACGTTGATTGGCTATTCGAAAATGAAAAAAAAAACTTGGACGCCCCGCCCCTTGATGATTTTTGTTTTTTCCAGCCAACGAAAGTTATAAAAGAAGGAGTCGACTGACGGTTTGTTTCATTCGTTAAGAGAAACTCAAACTTGACACAAGTGCAGCAGCAGAGATGGTCAACAGCGCGCCGGAAAAAAATGTGACTGCTGATATCACACACATACACACACACACACACACACACACACACACACACACACACACACACACACACACACACACACACACACACACACACACACACACACACACACACACACACACACACACACACACACACACACACACACACACACACACACACACACACACACACACACACACACACACACACACACACACACACACACACACACACACACACACACACACACACACACACACACACACACACACACACACACACACACACACACACACACACACACACACACACACACACACACACACACACACACACACACACACACACACACACACACACACACACACACACACACACACGCACACACACACGCACACGCACACACACGCACACACACACGCACACGCACACACCTCCCATCCCCATCACAAAAAAACCTCCCATGGAACATCACCCACCAGCCGCCGCCCTCTTTCCACATCACCCATCATACTTCCCATCCCCATCCTTCGCTCACGATCCACCCATCGCACACCACCCTCCCATCGCAAGCCATCAACCCATCGCACACTACTACCCACCCAACCTCACAACCCATCGCACTACCGCCCACCCAATCTCACCACCCATCGCACACTATCACCCACCCAACCTTACCACCCATCGCACACCTCCACACACCCATCTCACCCCACCCAGCCGTCACATGCCACCCACCCACCGCACACCACCACCAACTATCGCACATCACCACCTACCCATCGCACCACCCCACACCAGTGATGCCACATTTCTATCGGTATTTTGAAACCCAAAAAAATCTTTTATCGGTATGTAAATCCAAAAAATCGGTATGAAAATCGGTATTTGAGGCAGATATTCAAAAATGCTTACATTTTCAACTTTATAACGTATTTTTCTTTAAACAGAAGCTTGCTATAAACAGCAAGTCTAAGAACTCTTATGAATGTTCTTTTTTAGTAGTGAACCTACATGTAAGAGAAGCGACGTCTAAAACACAAAATTCCAATCGATACAAAAGAACTGTCAAAATCGATTCCAATCGATCCGAGCATTTTGTCGCAGAGCTTTTACCTTTCTTATTGAACTCAACCAAGGAAGCTATTGTGATTGTTTTTATAGTTCAAACAGATAATTTTAAAGCTGGTCATATGAATTTATGATTAGGTGCAAATTTTTTTTAATGCTTTGGTGAATCGTGTTCCTAGTTAAAAAACTAACTGATTATAATTAACGAAATTCAAGTCATTCATACCGTTTATCGCGATACTTCGGGCATCGAGTTCAATGTTGTTTTGTTTGTTTTGTTGTTTTGTTGGATGTTCACTTAAGAGCTTGAACATTGAGCCAGAAAACAGTGCTGAGGATTTTTTGTACAAGATTTCGGCAATGTTGCCACATACTTTATTTTAAGAGGGATCTGATGTCGCTTCTCTTATATGAAGGTTCCCTTATTTTGAGATTTAAACTAGCTGACTAACTGTGTTTTAGCATATATTATTACATTTTCTTCATAACTTGGTTGTAGGTAACACCAATTTACACAAAATGACGGTTTCGAAATTTTAACAGAACTTTATATTTGATATGACTAGTACATTTTTTTTAAATTTTAAAACTATCTGCTTTTGCTGACGAAAGCAAAAATCACAAATGAAAATTCAGCAGAAAATCCGAAATAAGTGTTTCTTTCCAGTACTCATAACTGAATGGAAATATATTTTAAAAGTTACCGTTTGATAAGAAAAATAGGCACATGGCGAGCACCTTCAGGTTACACATTGGTTAGGCATATAAATTACGTAAAAACTTGAGACTTTGATGTTTGGCTAAAGTGGGATGTAAATTTGATAAATTCGATAAAGTAATAGTAGAACCAGGTCAACCTAATGGCTGAAAGTCTCTATAATAAAGAAAAAAAAATTATCTTAAAGGAAATTTTAATTTAGTAAGCACTTACAAATCCAATGGCTTTTTGACGTTCGAGGTAAATATGGGCCCAAGTTGATGTTCTTCGTTTTATTGATGGATTTTCGCCAATCTGGCCAATTCACCTTTTAGTATAAGATATGAGTTCTAGCGATTAGAAAAAGAAATGATTGCAAAAAGTTGAGAGAGTTTTAAAAGCCAATAAAAAATAATTTTATTTTATGAAAATAGTCATATGAAAATCCAAGAATTTTATGTGAAAATAAATGAGAGATGTGCTCTAAAAGAAAGTGTTCTTCCGATAAACATTAAAAAACACATAGTTTTACTATAACAGAAACCCATTTTGCCTGGCGTGTTTTTTAATTCTGCGATCTCTGCAATTTAGGTACTTATGATATAATTTATTTGTCTAACAAGATGCAGAAGGATTGAAGATTATACCGATGATATTACATACCATGTATCTGATTGCACTTCAAATTTCGATATACTCCATCTGGCGACGAGTTGAACAAGGATTATGATTATATTCAAACGGTGTATGTATTTCCTTGAAAAATTAGTATCTCACGAGACAAGAGCTTTAATGAGATCGTCAATTAAGATTGACCTTAAGGAACTTCGATTGGCAGTCGCAGAAGGTCAAATATCAGCCTTGAGCTTAGTCCATTGGCTTTGAGGTTGAGTACCATAATAGTGCATCATTTGACAGAACAAAGGAACAAAACAGCGCGAATAACTGAACGAATTATGAGAGTGAGCCGTGGAGATCTTTGCAGAATACTTTAAAAATTGTACAGATCAAAGTTACGCCACACCAGCTACCGAACTTTGTCTCCTTTCTACCGGACCTTTACGAGGATAGCTTGAATGAGGGAAATGTTGAAATGGAATGAATTTTGAGTTAAAATCTTAAAAATCGGTATGGAATCGGTATGTTTTGCCAAAAATCGGTAATCGGTATATACCGATTCTTGGTCAAAATTTTGCTCAAAAATCGGTATAAATACCGGAAAATCGGTATGTGTGGCATCGCTGCCCCACACCCATCCATACCGCCCACTCAACGCACACGACTACCAAAAATTCAAAAAGATCAAGAACAACTCTTTGAAAGTTTAAGGCCCTTAAAAGGGCCGTTTATAATTCTTTGATGGAATGAAATCATGGTTAATCTAACGCTTTCTCCGGAACCCTAGGTAAAATCAACATTTTAAGTTAGTGATTGCAATGTGATCTGAAGGGAAATGAAAACATAATACTGATTCCAACGAGACGCATGAGGCTAAACAGTTCGAGAGCTTTTGCACTGAGTCAAGCGTTTAGATCAAAGCAGTCGTTGAAAGCTATTCTCGCAAGCGTTTGATACAAAGCTCGTGTGTTGATAACATTATTTGCATAACTGCCGGGCGCAATCATTTCGACGACATCGGCTTTGTTTCTGCTTATACTTATATTTAATTCGCCTTTTGTTATGCAGTTGAACAAGCTGCATACTATCTATATGGGTCGTTTTAGACCATTAATAGGTATTAAAACGACAATTTAGGGAAGACTGACTTTTCTTGAAGATTGTTTCCTTTAAAAAATTAGACATACTTTATTCTAGAATGCTAATTTAAGACGAAAAACACATTGACACAAGACAGGCTGTCGTAATTCTACGTGAACTTATCGGTCGTTTCTTATATACAACCTCTGTAACTTTTTGTCATTTTTGTCATTTTTGTCATTTTTGTCATTTTTGTCATTTTTGTCATTTTTGTCATTTTTGTCATTTTTGTCATTTTTGTCATTTTTGTCATTTTTGTCATTTTTGTCATTTTTGTCATTTTTGTCATTTTTGTCATTTTTGTCATTTTTGTCATTTTTGTCATTTTTGTCATTTTTGTCATTTTTGTCATTTTTGTCATTTTTGTCATTTTTGTCATTTTTGTCATTTTTGTCATTTTTGTCATTTTTGTCATTTTTGTCATTTTTGTCATTTTTGTCATTTTTGTCATTTTTGTCATTTTTGTCATTTTTGACATTTTTGACATTTTTGACATTTTTGACATTTTTGTCATTTTTGTCATTTTTGTAATTTTTGTCATTTTTGTCATTTTTGTCATTTTTGTAATTTTTGTCATTTTTGTCATTTTTGTCATTTTTGTCATTTTTGTCATTTTTGGCATTTTTGTCATTTTTGTCATTTTTGTCATTTTTGTCATTTTTGTCATTTTTGTCATTTTTGTCATTTTTGTCATTTTTGTCATTTTTGTCATTTTTGTCATTTTTGTCATTTTTGTCATTTTTGTCATTTTTGTCATTTTTGTCATTTTTGTCATTTTTGTCATTTTTGTCATTTTTGTCATTTTTGTCATTTTTGTCATTTTTGTCATTTTTGTCATTTTTGTCATTTTTGTCATTTTTGTCATTTTTGTCATTTTTGTCATTTTTGTCATTTTTGTCATTTTTGTCATTTTTGTCATTTTTGTCATTTTTGTCATTTTTGTCATTTTTGTCATTTTTGTCATTTTTGTCATTTTTGTCATTTTTGTCATTTTTGTCATTTTTGTCATTTTTGTCATTTTTGTCATTTTTGTCATTTTTGTCATTTTTGTCATTTTTGTCATTTTTGTCATTTTTGTCATTTTTGTCATTTTTGTCATTTTTGTCATTTTTGTCATTTTTGTCATTTTTGTCATTTTTGTCATTTTTGTCATTTTTGTCATTTTTGTCATTTTTGTCATTTTTGTCATTTTTGTCATTTTTGTCATTTTTGTCATTTTTGTCATTTTTGTCATTTTTGTCATTTTTGTCATTTTTGTCATTTTTGTCATTTTTGTCATTTTTGTCATTTTTGTCATTTTTGTCATTTTTGTCATTTTTGTCATTTTTGTCATTTTTGTCATTTTTAACATTTTTAACATTTTAGTCATTTTTGTCATTTTTGTCAATTTTGTAATTTTTGCCATTTTTGTCATTTTTGTCATTTTTGTCATTTTTGTCATTTTTGTCATTTTTGTCATTTTTGTCATTTTTGTCATTTTTGTCATTTTTGTCATTTTTGTCATTTTTGTCATTTTTGTCATTTTTGTCATTTTTGTCATTATTGTCATTTTTGTCATTTTTGTCATTTTTGTCATTTTTGTCATTTTTTGTCATTTTTGTCATTTTTGTCATTTTTGTCATTTTTGTCATTTTTGTCATTTTTGTCATTTTTGTCATTTTTTTCATTTTTTTCATTTTTGTCATTTTTGTCATTTTTGTCATTTTTGTGATTTTTGTCATTTTGTCATTTTTGTCATTTTTGTCATTTTTGTCATTTTTGTCATTTTTGTCATTTTTGTCATTTTTGTCATTTTTGTCATTTTTGTCATTTTTGTCATTTTTGTCATTTTTGTCATTTTTGTCATTTTTGTCATTTTTGTCATTTTTGTCATTTTTGTCATTTTTGTCATTTTTGTCATTTTTGTCATTTTTGTCATTTTTGTCATTTTTGTCATTTTTGTCATTTTTGTCATTTTTGTCATTTTTGTCATTTTTGTCATTTTGTCATTTTTGTCATTTTTGTCATTTTTGTCATTTTTGTCATTTTTGTCATTTTTGTCATTTTTGTCATTTTTGTCATTTTTGTCATTTTTGTCATTTTTGTCATTTTTGTCATTTTTGTCATTTTTGTCATTTTTGTCATTTTTGTCATTTTTGTCATTTTTGTCATTTTTGTCATTTTTGTCATTTTTGTCATTTTTGTCATTTTTGTCATTTTTGTCATTTTTGTCATTTTTGTCATTTTTGTCATTTTTGTCATTTTTGTCATTTTTGTCATTTTTGTCATTTTTGTCATTTTTGTCATTTTTGTCATTTTTGTCATTTTTGTCATTTTTGTCATTTTTGTCATTTTTGTCATTTTTGTCATTTTTGTCATTTTTGTCATTTTTGTCATTTTTGTCATTTTTGTCATTTTTGTCATTTTTGTCATTTTTGTCATTTTTGTCATTTTTGTCATTTTTGTCATTTTTGTCATTTTTGTCATTTTTGTCATTTTTGTCATTTTTGTCATTTTTGTCATTTTTGTCATTTTTGTCATTTTTGTCATTTTTGTCATTTTTGTCATTTTGTCATTTTTGTCATTTTTGTCATTTTTGTCATTTTTGTCATTTTTGTCATTTTTGTCATTTTTGTCATTTTTGTCATTTTTGTCATTTTTGTCATTTTTGTCATTTTTGTCATTTTTGTCATTTTTGTCATTTTTGTCATTTTTGTCATTTTTGTCATTTTTGTCATTTTTTTTGTCATTTTTGTCATTTTTGTCATTTTTGTCATTTTTGTCATTTTTGTCATTTTTGTCATTTTTGTCATTTTTGTCATTTTTGTCATTTTTGTCATTTTTGTCATTTTTGTCATTTTTGTCATTTTTGTCATTTTTGTCATTTTTGTCATTTTTGTCATTTTTGTCATTTTTGTCATTTTCGTCATTTTTGTCATTTTAGTTATTTTTATCATTTTTGTCATTTTAGTTATTTTTGTCATTTTTGTCATTTTTGTCATTTTTGTCATTTATGTCATTTCTGTCGTTTTTGTCATTTTTGTCATTTTTGTCATTTTTGTCATTTTTGTCATTTTTGTCATTTTTGTCATTTTTGTCATTTTTGTCATTTTTGTCATTTTTGTCATTTTTGTCATTTTTGTCATTTTTGTCATTTTGTCATTTTTGTCATTTTTGTCATTTTTGTCATTTTTGTCATTTTTGTCATTTTTGTCATTTTTGTCATTTTTGTCATTTTTGTCATTTTTGTCATTTTTGTCATTTTTGTCATTTTTGTCATTTTTGTCATTTTTGTCATTTTTGTCATTTTTGTCATTTTTGTCATTTTTGTCATTTTTGTCATTTTTGTCATTTTTGTCATTTTTGTCATTTTTGTCATTTTTGTCATTTTGTCATTTTTGTCATTTTTGTCATTTTTGTCATTTTTGTCATTTTTGTCATTTTTGTCATTTTTGTCATTTTTGTCATTTTTGTCATTTTTGTCATTTTGTCATTTTGTCATTTTTGTCATTTTTGTCATTTTTGTCATTTTTGTCATTTTTGTCATTTTTGTCATTTTTGTCATTTTTGTCATTTTTGTCATTTTTGTCATTTTTGTCATTTTTGTCATTTTTGTCATTTTTGTCATTTTTGTCATTTTTGTCATTTTTGTCATTTTTGTCATTTTTGTCATTTTTGTCATTTTTGTCATTTTTGTCATTTTTGTCATTTTTGTCATTTTTGTCATTTTTGTCATTTTTGTCATTTTTGTCATTTTTGTCATTTTTGTCATTTTTGTCATTTTGTCATTTTTGTCATTTTTGTCATTTTTGTCATTTTGTCATTTTTGTCATTTTTGTCATTTTTGTCATTTTTGTCATTTTTGTCATTTTTGTCATTTTTGTCATTTTTGTCATTTTTGTCATTTTTGTCATTTTTGTCATTTTTGTCATTTTTGTCATTTTTGTCATTTTGTCATTTTTGTCATTTTTGTCATTTTTGTCATTTTTGTCATTTTTGTCATTTTTGTCATTTTTGTCATTTTTGTCATTTTTGTCATTTTTGTCATTTTTGTCATTTTTGTCATTTTTGTCATTTTTGTCATTTTTGTCATTTTTGTCATTTTTGTCATTTTTGTCATTTTTGTCATTTTGTCATTTTTGTCATTTTTGTCATTTTTGTCATTTTTGTCATTTTTGTCATTTTTGTCATTTTTGTCATTTTTGTCATTTTTGTCATTTTTGTCATTTTGTCATTTTTGTCATTTTTGTCATTTTTGTCATTTTTGTCATTTTTGTCATTTTTGTCATTTTTGTCATTTTTGTCATTTTTGTCATTTTTGTCATTTTTGTCATTTTTGTCATTTTTGTCATTTTTGTCATTTTTGTCATTTTTGTCATTTTTGTCATTTTTGTCATTTTTGTCATTTTGTCATTTTTGTCATTTTTGTCATTTTTGTCATTTTCGTCATTTTTGTCATTTTTGTCATTTTTGTCATTTTTGTCATTTTTGTCATTTTTGTCATTTTTGTCATTTTTGTCATTTTTGTCATTTTTGTCATTTTTGTCATTTTTGTCATTTTTGTCATTTTTGTCATTTTTGTCATTTTTGTCATTTTTGTCATTTTTGTCATTTTTGTCATTTTTGTCATTTTTGTCATTTTTGTCATTTTTGTCATTTTTGTCATTTTTGTCATTTTTGTCATTTTTGTCATTTTTGTCATTTTTGTCATTTTTGTCATTTTTGTCATTTTTGTCATTTTTGTCATTTTGTCATTTTTGTCATTTTTGTCATTTTTGTCATTTTTGTCATTTTTGTCATTTTTGTCATTTTTGTCATTTTTGTCATTTTTGTCATTTTTGTCATTTTTGTCATTTTTGTCATTTTTGTCATTTTTGTCATTTTTGTCATTTTTGTCATTTTTGTCATTTTTGCCATTTTTGTCATTTTTGTCTTTTCTGTCATTTTTGTCATTTTTGTCAATTTTGTCAATTTTGTCAATTTTGTCAATTTCGTCAATTTTGTCAATTTTGTCAATTTTGTCAATTTTGCCAATTATGTCAATTTTGTCAATTTTGTCAATTTTGTCAATTATGTCAATTTTGTCAATTTTGTCAATTTTGTCAATTTTGTCAATTTTGTCAATTTTGTCAATTTTGTCAATTTTGTCAATTTTGTCAATTTTGTCAATTTTGTCAATTTTGTCAATTTTGTCAATTTTGTCAATTTTGTCAATTTTGTCAATTTCGTCAATTTTGTCAATTTTGTCAATTTTGTCAATTTTGTCATTTTTGTCATTTTTGTCATTTTTGTCATTTTTGTCATTTTTGTCATTTTTGTCATTTTTGTCATTTTTGTCATTTTTGTCATTTTTGTCATTTTTGTCATTTTTGTCATTTTTGTCATTTTTGTCATTTTGTCATTTTTGTCATTTTTGTCATTTTTGTCATTTTTGTCATTTTTGTCATTTTTGTCATTTTTGTCATTTTTGTCATTTTTGTCATTTTTGTCATTTTTGTCATTTTTGTCATTTTTGTCATTTTTGTCATTTTTGTCATTTTTGTCATTTTTGTCATTTTTGTCATTTTTGTTATTTTTGTTATTTTTGTCATTTTTGTCATTTTTGTCATTTTTGTCATTTTTGTCATTTTTGTCATTTTTGTCATTTTTGTCATTTTTGTCATTTTTGTCATTTTTGTCATTTTTGTCATTTTTGTCATTTTTGTCATTTTTGTCATTTTTGTCATTTTTGTCATTTTTGTCATTTTTGTCATTTTTGTCATTTTTGTCATTTTTGTCATTTTTGTCATTTTTGTCATTTTTGTCATTTTTGTCATTTTTGTCATTTTTGTCATTTTTGTCATTTTGTCATTTTTGTCATTTTTGTCATTTTTGTCATTTTTGTCATTTTTGTCATTTTTGTCATTTTTGTCATTTTTGTCATTTTTGTCATTTTTGTCATTTTTGTCATTTTTGTCATTTTTGTCATTTTTGTCATTTTTGTCATTTTTGTCATTTTTGTCATTTTTGTCATTTTTGTCATTTTTGTCATTTTTGTCATTTTTGTCATTTTTGTCATTTTTGTCATTTTTGTCATTTTTGTCATTTTTGTCATTTTTGTCATTTTTGTCATTTTTGTCATTTTTGTCATTTTTGTCATTTTTGTCATTTTTGTCATTTTTGTCATTTTGTCATTTTTGTCATTTTTGTCATTTTTGTCATTTTTGTCATTTTTGTCATTTTTGTCATTTTTGTCATTTTTGTCATTTTGTCATTTTTGTCATTTTTGTCATTTTTGTCATTTTTGTCATTTTTGTCATTTTTGTCATTTTGTCATTTTTGTCATTTTTGTCATTTTTGTCATTTTGTCATTTTTGTCATTTTTGTCATTTTTGTCATTTTTGTCATTTTGTCATTTTTGTCATTTTTGTCATTTTTGTCATTTTTGTCATTTTTGTCATTTTTGTCATTTTTGTCATTTTTGTCATTTTTGTCATTTTTGTCATTTTTGTCATTTTTGTCATTTTTGTCATTTTTGTCATTTTTGTCATTTTTGTCATTTTTGTCATTTTTGTCATTTTTGTCATTTTTGTCATTTTTGTCATTTTTGTCATTTTTGTCATTTTTGTCATTTTTGTCATTTTTGTCATTTTTGTCATTTTTGTCATTTTTGTCATTTTTGTCATTTTTGTCATTTTTGTCATTTTTGTCATTTTTGTCATTTTTGTCATTTTTGTCATTTTGTCATTTTTGTCATTTTTGTCATTTTTGTCATTTTTGTCATTTTTGTCATTTTTGTCATTTTGTCATTTTTGTCATTTTTGTCATTTTTGTCATTTTTGTCATTTTTGTCATTTTTGTCATTTTTGTCATTTTTGTCATTTTTGTCATTTTTGTCATTTTTGTCATTTTTGTCATTTTTGTCATTTTTGTCATTTTTGTCATTTTTGTCATTTTTGTCATTTTTGTCATTTTTGTCATTTTTGTCATTTTTGTCATTTTTGTCATTTTTGTCATTTTTGTCATTTTTGTCATTTTTGTCATTTTTGTCATTTTTGTCATTTTTGTCATTTTTGTCATTTTTGTCATTTTTGTCATTTTTGTCATTTTTGTCATTTTTGTCATTTTTGTCATTTTTGTCATTTTTGTCATTTTTGTCATTTTTGTCATTTTTGTCATTTTTGTCATTTTTGTCATTTTTGTCATTTTTGTCATTTTTGTCATTTTTGTCATTTTTGTCATTTTGTCATTTTTGTCATTTTTGTCATTTTTGTCATTTTTGTCATTTTTGTCATTTTTGTCATTTTTGTCATTTTTGTCATTTTTGTCATTTTTGTCATTTTTGTCATTTTTGTCATTTTTGTCATTTTTGTCATTTTTGTCATTTTTGTCATTTTTGTCATTTTTGTCATTTTTGTCATTTTTGTCATTTTTGTCATTTTTGTCATTTTTGTCATTTTGTCATTTTTGTCATTTTTGTCATTTTTGTCATTTTTGTCATTTTTGTCATTTTTGTCATTTTTGTCATTTTTGTCATTTTTGTCATTTTTGTCATTTTTGTCATTTTTGTCATTTTTGTCATTTTTGTCATTTTTGTCATTTTTGTCATTTTTGTCATTTTTGTCATTTTTGTCATTTTTGTCATTTTTGTCATTTTTGTCATTTTTGTCATTTTTGTCATTTTTTTGTCATTTTTGTCATTTTTGTCATTTTTGTCATTTTTGTCATTTTGTCATTTTTGTCATTTTTGTCATTTTGTCATTTTGTCATTTTTGTCATTTTTGTCATTTTTGTCATTTGTTTTGTCATTTTTGTCATTTTTGTCATTTTTGTCATTTTTGTCATTTTTGTCAT
The DNA here is from genome assembly GCF_029784155.1 of Uranotaenia lowii. NCBI lineage: Eukaryota > Metazoa > Arthropoda > Insecta > Diptera > Culicidae > Uranotaenia > Uranotaenia lowii. The sequence continues at coordinate 28,870,852 of NC_073692.1, forward strand.
TTTTGTCATTTTTGTCATTTTTGTCATTTTTGTCATTTTTGTCATTTTGTCATTTTTGTCATTTTTGTCATTTTTGTCATTTTTGTCATTTTTGTCATTTTTGTCATTTTTGTCATTTTTGTCATTTTTGTCATTTTTGTAATTTTTGTCATTTTTGTCATTTTTGTCATTTTTGTCATTTTTGTCATTTA
>NC_073692.1:28871542-28964542 GCF_029784155.1 Uranotaenia lowii
AAGATCACCAAGGAAACTGAAGGCAACTGCACGGTATGTCCGATGGGAAAACAGCGCTGCCATTCGTTCAACAACCCAGGCACAAGAGCGACGGACATCCTGGAGCCGGTTTGACGAAGAAACAAAATTCTACCGGATGTACGACATGAAGGCCAAACGTCTATTTAAGAGCATTTCGGTTGAGATCATCGATGAAGGCAAAGTTGTTCTCGATACGCCGAGCGACCGCGAACCGACCATGGTGCAGTTTGAAATCGAAGAGGTCCCCCGTACTGAACCAGCAGCACATCGACGCAGTCGAGCATCTGAAGGCAGCAATCAAGTTCCGGAAACAGATGACGAATTGTTCACCGATTGCGAAAGTGTTGCCGAGGTATCGAGCGACGAAAAAGGTAACTTGTCTAATTCTACAAATCAATTGTTGGCGCGAACCCCACCGCTGTGCTCTATTATCAACCACCTCGGGCACCGGTGTTGAGGCGAAGCGGTCGAGAGCACAAGATTTCAGGCAAGAATGATGATTTTTTGATTACGTGCAAAGGTCTACCTCGTCACAATATTTCACAGGCATCATCTACTACTGGGTCGCCCACTACCGCTGGTCTGTCTACTGAAGGTGGAAATCCCCAATAGCTGGGTGCAGTAGCAAAAATCGTTCCGAAGGCCGCGGATGCCATGCTGAGGCTCTGGGTCGAAGTGGAAACAGGCGATGCAGGAGGAGTATAACGCGTTCCTTGACTGAACTCCAGTGCACGTCATCCAGTGCAAATTGGTCTACAAGACGAAGTACGACGCCGCAGGAAACGTTGACCGTTACAAAGCTCGCCTGGTCATCAAAGGATCCTCTTAGCGAAAGGGGGTGGACGACACGATCTACACATCGACCAGATGGATGCAATCACCGGTTTCCTACAAGGTGATTTGGAAGAGGAGATTTCAAGGAACAACCGCCATGTTTCGAAGAATCTGGACGCTCTAGACAGCGGAAGCTAGTATGTTGCCTGTGAGCCGGGTATGGAACCGGAAATTGGATACACCTTTGAAAAAGCTCAGCGCAGCTCAGCGATCCGTTTTTGTACCACCGCTGCACCGGTGACAAAATGCTGTTCGTTGCCATTTAAATATGTCATGATTTTCGCAAGCGACAAGACCGAAAAGACGATATCGAAATGAAGCTTAGCAGTACGTTCCGAATGAAGGATTTAGGACCAGTGCGGAACTGCTTGGGCATCCGGGTCACCCGACTGGGGGGCACCATTGCGTTGGACCAAGAGGCATACATCGAAACCGTTCTGGAAAGGTTCCAGATCCAGAATGCCAAGCCGGTAGCTACCCCGTGGAATCCTGGTGTCAAGCTTACCAAGCATATGTCGAGCGATGGACATGAGGGCTAGGTTATGGAAAAGGTTCCATATTAAGAGGCGGTTGGTTGCTTAATGTATTTGGCGCAATGCACCCGACATCCTTTTTGCGGTCGATATGTTGAGCCGCTTCAACCAAAATCTGTCTATCATTATAATGATAAAATTATATATACTATATTAATTATTATAAAAAAATAATTATTTTTTAATGATTCCAGTTTATTATCGTCAAAGAAATACTCGAATGCCTGAAAACTAATTATTTTTATATTTGTAACGTTCAGTCGTTGGCCAAAGTGACCCAAGAGGAATAAGCGTGTGAAGATGAGTGTGAGTGTGTGCGAATGAGCTACCATTAAACCTGTGTGAGCGGATTGAGTGACTGGAGACTTTGTAGAGTATGCTAGAGGAAAAAACGGTCAGAGTAGAATTAACAGTTGAGAAGAATGTTATTAAAATAAAAGTGCTCCGAAATATGAAGTTTGTGTTTTCCGTTCCCGAAATGAAATTCTGAAAATATTATCCGTTACAACTTCAGAAGTGGGATTTCCCTGCTTTCGGGAAAACGGTGGATCCTGGCTCCGATAGAAGAAATGGAGGATTTAAATCGAGCGGCAAAAGTGAGCTGACGGCTTGTTTGGAGGACCACCATATTGAATTCATTTGTGGGCCCTCTGCGAAATCTTGATTAAAAAAGAACGAGGAACCAACGCGGAAGGAGAGCTTCCTTCTATTTCGGGAAGTCCAGAAGAAGATTGGCGGCCAAGAAAAGCAGCATTGAAGCAGCTGAGATATGATTGTTGCAGAAACGCCGACTCGTGGCTGAGAAACTGCTTTGGTTGGAGCCGATCTAAACATCGCGAAAAGGGGTTAACAGTTCGAGTTGACATGAACTGAAGGATTGCGCTAAGTTAGGTTTGGTGGACAAGTTCCGGCGAGGCACAACCACTGTGGATGGAGAAAATGACATTCCCGATCGGTTCCGAAGTGCAGCATAGTAGTTCTTATCTCTGATTTCTATTGTGACATTGTTACTTGCTATCTATTCCTCTTTTAGTATCCCGTCTTCCGTAATTCCGTCTTCCGTTATTCCGTCTTCCGTCTTCCGTTATTCCGTCTTCCGTTATTCCGTTATTCCGTCTTCCGTTATTCCGCCTTCCGTTGTTTCATATTCCGTTTTTCAATTCCGTATTAATTTTGCTAAATGGTTGGTTTAATAGAAGTTAAACGATGCTGCATCAGTGATGGATTTTATAGCATGACAGCAATTTACAAAAAAAAATGTACTTAACTATAAGTCTTCACCCAGTTCCCTTCCTTTGACATTGTGACCTACTAACCCCGAGAAAGCCACGGGACACTGGCTCCCCATACTAACATTATATTTGAAAACAAAATTCTTGTTGAAAAACAATCGCTAAGAAAAATTCTGATCGAGTCGATCAGATGTCAGGATGGCCGAGTTGTAACGTTCAGTCGTTGGCCAAGGTGACCCAAGAGGAATAAGCGTGTGAAGATGAGTGTGAGTGTGTGCGAATGAGCTACCATTAAACCTGTGTGAGCGGATTGAGTGACTGGAGACTTTGTAGAGTATGCTAGAGGAAAAAACGGTCAGAGTAGAATTAACAGTTGAGAAGAATGTTATTAAAATAAAAGTGCTCCGAAATATGAAGTTTGTGTTTTCCGTTCCCGAAATGAAATTCTGAAAATATTATCCGTTACATATAATTTTCATTTCTGAGTGTACAAAGCTGGATTTGAATTTAGAAAATCTAGAATTAACAAATTTTAGATATGAAATTTCCAGGACCTGATTGATTTTGTTTTGTTTTTGATGATTTCCGAAATACCATCAATTTTAGTCAAACAATTTGACAAAAAAATATGTTAAACGACATTGTCTCGATTAGAGGATGAACTCTTGTTCTGAAACCACAAAAAAACTGCGTTGTCTTTGTTATTCATGAAATTGCGTCGTTATTTGTTGTTTTACGTCAGCCAGTAAACCCATAAAAAATCTACGCATCCACTCCAACACATAGACCCTCTGCCATGGTTCCGTTTGTTATACCCCAAAATATTGGTTCTCCATTGCTGGCTGGCGACACTATGCAGCCGCAGTAGGTAGGTACCTATACTTACAGTATTTACAACCCATATCTTCGGCCATAATACACAACCTCCCAACACCACCCAGCCGTTTTCCACCCCGTTCAAAATGAAAATGGGGAGGTAGAAGACGCGCACACTCACTCTTACTTTTTACAAAATACAAACACAATACATGATGCACGTACATGCGCATGAATATCCAAACAAAGCAAATAACACCATAGCATAGCATAACTGTTGTGACTTGACTTGGGTGTCGGATGGCCCTCTAGCAGCTAGACAAAGAATAATAAACAAAAACATTAAATGCCCTTCGCGCCTTCCTGCCAACCGGATCGGACACTACTACTACTACTACTAGGTATCATTGCCCATCAACATTGCCCAACCACCCACCCATCCCGACCGTTTTTGAGCATTTTACCGAAATCGAATCGAACAGGTCGCTGAAAGATTTTCCCTACCAACCCATCTTTGTGTAAGAGGATTTTCCGGTGACTCTCGCCGACTGAAAAGGTGTTAATTGGATTCTGTTTTTTTGTGTTGATTTTTAATCTTTCTCGTTCTCCGAAAATCGATCTCGACTCACAAATGGAATTTGCTTGCACTTCAGCCTTATTTTTGGGAATCTTTTGAATAACCTAACTATCGGCCTTTTATACTTTTTTCCATCCTTGATCGTAATTGTATTTTTTTTTTTGTATGCAAGCTATTGTTGAAAATTTTACAATTTACACACTTGTACTAGACAAGGAAACGACGAAATTCCAGCTAAATATGTCTGAATGGTCTAAATTCTGAATAAGTCAATTTTATCAAAATTTTTCAATCAACGTCATTCTAAAGTTATGCCACGAGAAGATTATCTTCTGGAAATTTTGATTGGAAATTGTCATTAGGCTTTGAAATGTAATTTAGTATGTAGTGTCAATCCTTTATCAAAACAGAAAAACCTGACATAATCTGAGTCGTTCCTATCCATGCTAGCACACCCATCATATACGCCTCCCTATAGAAATTGCGTGTTTATTTGCCTTCTTGAGATTTATTGTGTGTTTCGCATTCCCCTTGTTGTTGAGGTAGTGGGCATATGTCTCGCGCGCATTTTCCACCCAGTGCGTTCCGATCGTAGTGTGCGTAGAAGACGAAGTCGCCGTGTCGTGTGAGCAAGCACACGTGCAAAAGAGAGTGCACCATTCAAAATATTTTTATTCGTACGTCTTTCTGCTCTCGCTTCTTCTAACATACACTTGTATGATTACCATAGGAGAGGCACCGATCGAAGGGGGCTTTAAAAATGTATTCGTTATCATTCAGGGTTTCCCCAAAAAAAAAACAGACGCACTTGTGATTCACTTTCGATATAAAATGATCCATATGAATGTGTGCACAGTGCGAATGATTTCAATCTTCTGTTGACGAAATTATTACAGCAATAAAAACTACAATCAAATATGGATAACCTTTGCTTTTAACATGAACGATATCAATCATTGTTTGAATAGTTTTCTTGATATAGTTAACTTAAAAAAAAAAATTTGCGTCCATATATTTCTTTTCCTTCTTTGAGTAATCATGATTTTTTCTAAAATTGTTCGCAATACCTTTGACAATTTCATTGCTAACATATTCAGCAGAGTAACGAACGTAAGATAAGCCGTAGCATTTCTTAATACATTGGCTTTCAATTAAAAAAAAAACGTTTTTGGACGATTATCTACAAAAAAGCCATTTTTCAAACATGTCAAAAACAGGGCCTAGGTATTTCTTACTTTTTTTCCAAACCACTCCGAGTGGTCACTCGATTCGGATTCCCGAAATTTTCAAATCACTTCAGAATACTTAACTGTGTTGGGAAAGTCCAATATAAGTTCAATAAACGTTCTAAAGGATTAATGAGTTTAATATCAGATTAAAATATCAACTAAGACAGAACTTTTTCAGTCAGTTAATTTTCAATTGATTTTTCAGTAATGTAAAACGTGTCGAATGAACATATTAAAACATTTCCTTGACCGGATAAAAAGGATGATTTTTGGTATGTAAATGAATCAACAATTACAATAACCGAAAACCATTTTGAGAGCTTTATGACTCATAAATTATGAGACAAAATCTTCAAATTGCGTTTCTCAATTCATTTCGAATAAATTATAGCGCACCTTGAACAGTAAACTTTCGACGAATGTTCCGATAGGAAACCTGAAAAGCGCCTGGCAACTCTGACGATTGTAAAGAGCGCGAAAACACACACCACCGTACTCAAAATAATAAAAAAAAAAACCTGTATGTGTGTTTTGGTTTACGTATTCATATCGTCGTGGTACAAACACACGACAGGTGAGGGGAGGCAATATACAGGAAAAGGTGGGCCATAAGAGGGCGACGACGGTGGGTGGCGGAGCTGCTCGTAAGAACATTAACTTTTCTCTCCATGAAAATGTTTTTTTTCTTTTTTTTTTTGAGGGGGGCCACTTTACTTTGTCTTCATAGAATTTTGGAAAAACGCAATTAGGCATCTTTGGCGGGTGCGATAAGAAAAATCTGTCTGGTACTTACTCGTCGCCATCGGGGCAGATTCCAGTTGTTTCGTCGTATTTGGTGCAATAATTGTCCGCACTGTAGTTAAACGATCCATCCCGTCTTCGAACTGGCCGACGGCGTCGCTGATTCATGAAGTGCCAATTGAAGCACACGAACGGCCGATGTTGGTTGCATTTGTGTTGCAAAAATGATGGGCACTGTTCCACTCGAAATTCTTTCAGGTATCTGCAACGGAAACTAGATGATTTATATATCGGCCAACGCGGAAATCTTTCCGCTACAAGATGCGACACTTTTCAGACATTGAATTCACAACTTACGTGTAATGATTTGGCTTTTCTGTTTGGGTATTTAGCAGAGCTGCTTTCGGATCTGACGACGCCATTTTATGGTTTGTTTATGCCTGGTTCCAATTCCACTCGTTGAGGGCGCTGTGGTGGCGTTGTTGTGAAAAATAAAACGTCTGATATCGGCCATACATCCGATGCAGACGCTAGAAATGTCGCATAGCTTAGCGAAGACACGCTCCGTTTGAATTCGGGTGGCTTGATTTGTGCACGGAGAAAATACGTCTCGCGTTTCGCTTATATGGAATGAGGACTTCAAGGTTTTGAATATTTGCATAGATAAAAGTTTGTTTTCCGAACGAAACAATAACAAATTTTGTGAGCTTCAAGCTGCTACTGATTAAAATCTACGTTCCAAATTAAAAATGACTCAAATATGTTCGCTTATTTTATTCAAAGATTTGAATCAAGAAACAACTGGAAATTCATCCCAAGCAACCAAAAGTCGCGTTTTTACTTAACTCCGAACTCCGAAGTTCACATTTGGCTGAAAAAATGTATTACGGGAACTTCAGGTGACTCTTGTCGCGTAAAAGTTACTCAGGAACTTCCATCGCCCTTTGAAAGGTTAAACTATCGATAACGGAACTTCTAAGTGCTTTTAATGGAACTTCTTTCAAGAAGGTCGATAACGTTCGCGTAACATTCCAAAACGCACCATTAAGATACTTGAAGGTGTTTTAAAGAACCTATATGGGAAATCTAAGCGACATGTCAAAAATATTTTTCAAGAAGGTCGATAACGTTCGCGTAACATTCTAAAGCGCACCATTAAGATACTTGAAGGTGTTTTAAAGAACCTATATGGGAATTCTAAGCGACATGTCAAAAATGTCTGTCAATTTCTTGTCATGGTATTTGTTTTGTTAATATCTGTACTAATATTTACAAATGGAATTCAATATTTTTTCGAATTTTTCTTATAAATGTTAAATAAGATATTCGAATAAATTTTTGATGATGCGAATTTTTGCTATGATTCATATTGTGTACTGAAAGTCCTTTGAACGAAATAAGGTACCTTCTATTGACCAACCCACTCAATCATCTCAAATGACATTAAGTTTAAATACTAATCATTACAGTGGCAATTAGCTATTGCTGGATTGGTCGAGAGGCTGGTGAGTTTCATTGCAACCTAGAGAGCAGCGGTTCAATTCTCTAGGCGTCTAAGCAGCTTTTGTAATCAAAACAATATAATTAAAATCAATGAGATAGATTATGATAGACCGGCAACCTAGCAATCTGACATGTGGTTGTCAGAGCAATCTGTCAATTGGATTTTTTTTTCGGCGCGTAGAAGTTTCTTGACATTCTCTTAGAAGCTGAATAGCGTTCTCTACAGCCACCTAAACGAACTTGAAAGTAGCTTTAAGAACTTAAATTTTGGGCTGATTAGCATTCTCTTCAGACACAAACGAGAGCTGATTAAGCTTCTATGGAACCTTTTTAAGGGAATTCTGGTTGCTTGGGATGTCATCGTAAAAATAAACGAAAAAATGCTTTCTACATTTACATCGTGTTTATTTTCAAGTTTTAACCTCTCTGTAACAAAGTCCAGCCATGTGAGTCATTACGAATTTAATTATCAGCTTATGCGTCAAGTTCTGAGATCACAAAGTCCAAACAACTTATTTTAAAAATACCGTAAAAAATAGTAACACTGAATTCAACGGTTACAATACAAAATTATAAAATGAAAAAAAATTTTTTTTTTCATTTAATGTAACAGAACAAACATCCGTACCCACCAATAAGAGCACCTGCAACGGTTCAGGCGTAAATATTGGTTTTAAGTATACCAGTTTTAGCACAATTTGAAATTTTAGAATCGGCTAAAACACCCACTCCCCACCGGTGTATGAGCAAATTTAAAACGGAAACACTTTCATTGCAGACACTCAATAATTGAGAAGAAAAAACCCATTTTATTAGAAAAATTGCATAAGTTTTGAGTTTCACAGTTAATTGTCTTAAAATTAATTCTACGCATATTCTTTTTGACAGAACAATGATTTCAACTATTCTACCAGGATTTCATTAATTTAAAAGCAAAAATGACTACACAACGAGGAAAAAAGGTCAATTGAAAAAATTCTTCAATTATTTCAACCAAATTGCTTTGAATCAATGGAATAAGGTTTTGTTGAAATGAAATGAAAAAGCAATTTTTTTTAAAGTTATTGCTGACATTGATAAAGGAAACGAGAAATGTTCATCCCAAAGCCAAAGGAAATTTTCCTTTGATTTGTCGACATTTTTGTTTGACAAAAACTTGTTTCACTATGTTGCGCCCACTGCTAAAAAACCGCTCCTGCGGTGTAATCTCTAGGTAGAGCTAGATCAAGATAGGTAGATCAAAAGGTATGACATTGCGCTTAACCTCAATCGACAGAGCCGTGTAAACACAGGGTCAAAAATAGTTACGAAATTTCGAACAATATGTATGGGATTTGAAACATAATTTCAATTTATGGAAGATTGAGGGGTCTTATTGTCCAAATAAGTAATCAGTCGCATTCTTTGAAATACGTTGTGTAGCAATTCGTAAAATTTATGTTCAAATGCTTTCTTTATTTTGACTACGAGATAGTTTTTCTTTGGCAATATTGCAGTATTTCAGCAAAATATTCGAATTTCGGAGAGCATTTCTTCAGATGTAGTTGTAAACATATGGTGAAAAAATGACTTGTTATAACTTGTAATGATTGCTTCTTTATTTTAGATACTAAAAAAATTAATAAAGTTTCAGTTATAAGGAATTTAGCAAAAAGCAATTTTTTTTAACTGTATAAAAAATCCGCTTAAGAAATATATTTTCCATCCGCAGACCGCTTAATGCATTGTAAATACTTTGGTAAACATTTCTATATTTTTTGCAGAATTTTAAAATTAGTAGTTTTATAATAAAACTAGTATTTAAAAAAAATTCCATACATTTCTGTGGAATTTCTATAACTATTTTTCGGTCGACCTACTAATACATATGCAAGCAACGGAGTAGTATACCTAAGGAATCTAGCTATCCTGGAGCTAGATAGCCGAACCCCATCAACTGACAGTTGCGAATATCGCTTGCACCAACACAAGCGCGCACTGTCTGTCAACGAGGGTCGGCGGGTAGGAACGAGATTGTCTAGAGTACAGTGGTGTTATAGAGTAGCATTCTCTGGCCAAAACATTAAAACGAAGAAGAAGAAGAAGAAGAGATTGTCTAGCAGTTTCCGCTTAGTCAGTCTGTTGAAGAACGTCTGTGGCAATAAATCGAGTCCGTTAAAAATGTAGAACAGAATTTGTTATATTGCTGATCCACTCTTTTTTTCTATTTCTGCGATAGCTGATTTGGGCTCCCGTAGGGTACCACTGTAAAAAAAAATTACAGTATTCAAGAAAAAAAATGAGCATTGTTCTACATAAGGATTATTTATCGACTGAAATTTTAATCGGATGAACAAGCGGAAAACATTGTAAGATGATTTAATAAAAAGTTGTCAAACAAACATGTATACCAAATATTATTATCGGATTATCTATTGTTTATAAAACAAAAAATTGTTTTAATGAAGAGATTAACCACCGTAATATTTATATGTTACTTTAATTTGTCGGCCTTAGCGGTGAAAAGTGATGTCCTTTTTAGTAGGGACATCTAAGGCTTATGAAATTTTATAGATGGATAGAAGGTTAGATGAAAATGAAAGATGTTGAAAATGAGCGGGTAGAATTTATTTTGAAGCATACACTGAACAAAATCGGGCTATATAATATATAGGGTCAATCCAACAACTTTTATAAATTAGGGTCTTGATAAAAGATAATAGCATTTCTAATAAAAAGTAAAATAAAATCCAATAAATTCTAGCACTTGGTTTTGGTTGATAAAAATCCGTGTGAAACTACTAAAATATCCAATAAATTCTATAAGGCAGTCACCCGTAGTAAAATGCATAAGAAGATCTAATAACATTTATCAAATTTAAACCATTTAAATAATATCGATTCTGAAAAGTAAGATTATTCGTTCGTTAATTATAATCATTGTTCATTTTCAAAGCTCAATCCAAAATACTGGTAAGTAGTTTATTTTGATCTGCAATGCAATGAAATATTGTGATTATTTTTATTCCAGAATGAATACATGCGGAAATAACAGAATTTATTTTATTTAATTTCGCTCGATAAAGAATTTTCTCCAGCTCAAGAAGAAGACGATCTATGTGAGGGGAAAACTTTATTCGCAGCTTCGTGTGGCTCAATCAGAACATCCAGCTTGATGAGAGGACTTTTTTAGACGTTGCAATACGGAAGGGTGTACATATTTCGTCGGTAAGTTTATATAGTTCAATTATTTTGAAGGAAAAGTAATAGTGTTAAAATACATTCCAGAACAAATGTCCATTAACCATATTTTATGGATACCACCTCACGGCAATGAGCAATACAACACAGGAAGAAACACCAGCAGTATTGAAAGTACGGAGAACATCCAAAAGTGCATGATATGGAGGATGCGGTGTATATATTAATTAAAAAAATTAAATTGAAGGAAAGTAAGTAAAATAGAGCAAAACAAATTTTTAGCAAAATAAACATTAGTATGTTTCATTGGATCCCACGATACCGTTTCATTTCATCTGTAAAAATAATAAATCATATCAACTAGCCACGCTAGCCACACTACTGCATTTATCGGAATTTCCAATGAAATCAATCCTTCAACCATTTCAATAGAATAAATTCTTTCTAGTACTGGTAAAAAGTATTGGATTTTCTAGTAGTGCAAAAGCATTACACTCAGAAAAATACTATTATGTATGCCATAAGATTCTCTTATGAAGTGGCGCCATAAGAAAAATAAATGAAATTCATAAGATTGTCTTATGACGCGAATGAATTCTGAAAATGAACGCCTACTTCAATGAGAGGTTGTTGCTTTTCATAAGAGATTCTTATGGAAACAGTAAATCACTTTCTAATAAGAAAAATTATCGATATTTCATGCTGAAAACATTCACTTTACTGTTTGCCAAATTCGTTTAAAATCAAATCCTTCATTGTCACCATCAGCAGCGCATCAACAGACGGCTCCATCAAAGTTTTTTTTTTGCCGCATCTTAATCCTCGACCTTTCGTTTTTTGCCGATCAGCTTGCTGAAAAGTAAACAAATAATGTATTTTAGTTTACTAATATATTCAACGTTCACACCAAAAACATCAAATCGAACTTACCATTCCGGAGATAACAATAACATTTAACATTGAAGGAAAACTATAACAACTATGAACTGGCGATTGCTTCGTACTGTTAGATGATGAAAAAAAAACTGATGCTATGAATGAATGTGTTCATCATTTTTTCACAATGCCGTTTCTTCTATTTTTCATACGAACATCGTATGAAAATTGAAAGAATTTCATAAGACTCTTATGAAAAATTAGTTTGGACGCAAAAAAGTGGTTCATAAGATCTATTTTATGAAATTTATAATAAGATATACTCTGAGTGTAGAATTTCCGATATTCTTTATAGCCCAATTTCGTTCAGTGTATCATCACATATCAAATTTTTGTTCCTCAACATCTTTCATTTTCATCTAACCTTCTATCCATCTATAAAATTTCATAAGCCTTAGATGTCCCTACTAAAAAGGACATCACTTTTCACCGCTAAGGCCGACAAATTAAAGTAACACAAAAAATTGTTTTTGCCTTGAGCTTGGTCAATCAGCGGTCAAAATCACGGAAAAATGAATAATTAAAAAAACCTGTTTGCGATGGGGTCAACCAGCGGATAAATTCACGAAAAAAATGAAAAGCTGTAGTTGTTTAAATAAGTTTAGAGTTCGACGACACGGTAGCAATCATTCATTGAATGTTGGACTTCGTGCTATGTTTTGCAGTCGGAGTTATCCGTATAAAGTTTAACTGAAAAGCGGTTAGCGTGTAGAAAACCGTCAAATTTTATACTGATTTGACAGATCGCACAAATTTCGTAATTATGAGTGCGCAGTCCAATTTTTTGCGATGCGAATGGTATTATTTTCTATAATAGACTATTCACCGTACACAACTCCTTTTTTTTAACTTCTCATATACGATTTGTTACATTTTAACGACAACATAATTGAATTCGACCAGCATTTAAAGTATCAAAGACGCATTTATCGCATCAAAAATCTTCGTCATGCCAAATAAGTTAATTCTCAGGCTATGGAAAAATGTGTTTTCAATAATGTAGATTGTTTTTTGTTTTGTCTGGGATGTAATTAATTCAATCTCAATGAATACTTAGAATAATAATATTTCATTCCGATGACTTCATGTTTTGTCCTCTCTTGCAAAATAATGATTTGAAGATTGATTCAAGAATTTACTTCTTAACTTTTCAATGAAATTAGTGAGTAAGAGTGAATTTTTTAACTGTGTTTACTGCTCCGGCTAGCCTACCGCACGGAAGGCTACCGTCGCGCGATTAGAAATTTTCCCAGTAACCGCAATACATCGGTCGAATAAAGTAGAAGTCCCTTGCGTAAGGCTGATGTCATGCTGAAGCAACTAGCAACGCGACCTACAACGCAACGTTCACACGACTAACCAGCTCTCATTTGATCTCCATGGAAATCGCGCAGACCTGTCATACTGGTTGCTTTGAGTAGCGCGACCAATCTGATGCCAATGTGTTTAGTAGCGCGACTAGTAGGAAATCCAATAGGAACATTGTTTTTTCTCGATTTGAAGCAGTGATTCCGGGTTTTAAGCACAATTGGGATTGGGCCTGCTAAAAAGAATAAAGCTTGCTCTTTACTCTTACACAGATTTCCATAAGAATGACAGCTAATCGGAGTGAAATTGGAGTGAAGGCTATTGCTTTCTCTGTTTAACACACGAGAAATCGTATACCGGGTTTGCGAGCGCGCCCATCGCCCATAGTACGAAGATCTGTCCGAACTTGTGATAATAAACTAAAAACTATCTTAATCGGCGAGAAAATTTTCATGAATTCTTAGTTCCGGCAAAAAAACAAGGAATTTTGTCGGTTCAAATTTCGGCATTCTTGCAATCCGGGTCGTGATTTGATGAGTTTTTGATGGCTCCGGAAAGAAAGGAGACGATTCAAAGCATTATCAGTTGTAAAGAAGTGATGATTTGTAGGGAATTTCAAAGTGACAGGTCGCGCCAGCATGACATACCAATGCAATGCAAAGCAATCTTATTGGAACGTTGCGTTGCGTTGCGTTGCTAGTTGTTTCAGCATGACATCAGCCTAAGACGTTAGTTTTTGAAACTGAGTGGATCCGGAAAAAAAATAACACAACGTAGGGTCCGGTTTATCGCTCGACGGTACACACTATTTGTAAATTTGTGTATGGATACATAAAAATATGCTGATATTGACGAAAACTCCGACCAATCCATACGAAACTAAAAATCTCTCAATATCTCAAATAAAACAAAAATTATAGAACAAACAATAAACATTTATTTTACCTCATCGAAAAAGTATTAAAATTTTCTTTGCGTATATTTTTTTTTTCAAATTTTAGAACGCTGACTGGATTCACAATTCGTCGAGCCCAAATGAAAAGCTTTTTATTTAATTATATTAAATCGAGAGTAATGTGACATCTATTATTTATACTTGATATGGTTGTTATTAACATCTATTCTCAATTTATGTTACGTATTAATAGGGTGGTTGAAGCGAAAAAAAAAATATTCAAATAATATCTCAAAAAGAAACTATTATCACACCCAATGTTACCCAAACATGTGTGAAAGAAATCATTGTTGACTAAAATTTTCTCACCGTGAACTAAATCGGTCTGTCGTATATTTTGAAATCCTGTTCCAAATTTGCATGAATTTGGAACAAAGGCGTATAACTGTTGGGAATTTTGAAATCGATAACTGTGCTAAAACAGCAATATACGACACCGGTGCCAGCCGAAATGTTTTAGCGTGGTCGAAAACCGTGTTTTGCATCTACCGTTGGGACAGCCCTAAAAGCTGGAAACTAGGTAGATTAAATTTTGAGCCATCCAGTGACTATGCATCTGAGAAATTCCGCCGGTTGAGAAATGTGCAACGAATAATAAGGTAGTGTAGAGAATAATAAGAACTAAGAAAGAGAGCAATAAAAACTATAACATAAAAATTAATTACTTATCCACAACTACGTGAGTTGAGGAGAGATAATCCGTTCGAGAAGAGACCGAGATCATTTAATTGAGCAAATTTGACGATAACGGTTGTGAAAAAAACGACGGTGAAGTTTAGTTTGAAAATTTGTTCGGTGAAGATAAAAGGTGGAAAGTGAAGATATGGAGGAGTATCACAGGTACTAATATATGGTTTCTCAATAGATTATCTCACTGTTATCTGACGAAATGTGACATTCTGAATTTGAGACTTGAGGAACAGCAGTTCTTCGAAAATTTGACATTTAAAGGGTGATACGGTCAAAATTTGGTCGATATCACTTGACGTATTTCTTTCAATTTTGTATTTAAAAAACCTGAACACCCCTCATTTGGAAGGTGTGTGTGTGTGTAGAATGTTGCTCCTATTTTGGAATTCACTCTTCAGTTGTCAAAATGCCGTCCAAGGAAGAAGAGCAGCGTATCAAAATTTTGCTCGCGCATCGCGAAAATCAGAGCTACTCGCACGCAAAGCTGGCAAAATCGCTAAAAGTTGCCAAATCAACCGTTACAAATGTAATTAAAGTGTTTGGGGAACGTTTGTCGACAGCCAGGAAGTCTGGATCGGGGGGAAATCGAAAACCGGAAGCCGCTGAGACGACAAAGAGAGTTGCCGGTAGTTTCAAGCGAAACCCTAACATGTCCCTCCGAGATGCCGCAAATAAGCTGGGAGTATCGCAGGCTTCGGATTCATTTGAGAGCAAAAACCCACGGAGCTAAAATCTGCTCCCACTCTTTAAGCTGCACGCTCTTTTATTTTAACTCAAAATTAAGTACGACCGAGGTTCAAAACATAGTTCGATTCCATGAACTTAAAGTTAAGTACCCTTTTTCCTCCTTGCGATGGTTCAAAATGGAGTTCGAACTGCGAACTCAAAATTGATCCTATTTTTTCCTTCGGCGAGGGAGCAAAGCTGAGTTCGACTAAAAATTGAACTTAGCGAGTTCAGTTCGAACCAGAACAGCAACCAACGAACACGTCGCAAAATTTTGTCGTTCCGGAACAATTACCGGAAGACTATGAAGGAACTTCATTATGGAATGCATGTTCACCGTGTCAGCGTGAAATTCTGTCCGTCATTGTCATCATACGGTGAGCGGCTTGGAATGTCCGGAAACTTCCGGATGTTGTTTACTTCCCGTAGAAAGTAACATCCGGAAGTTTTCTTTGACTGGGAGTGTCAAAACTTTCCACCGCTCTGCAATTGAAATGCAATGTACCGGAACAGCAACATCCGGGTTCAACAAATTTTAATCATCCTTTAATTCCCTGAAAATAAGCTACCCTCGAAAAAAAAAGGATAAATTCGAGTTCGGCTGCCGAACTTAGTATTGAGTATGCCTATCAGAACTTATATAGTTTTGCTATTGCCCAGACAAACTCAAAGTTGAGGGATGCCACTGAAGTGCGGTTTTGAACCAAAACTACTTAATTTTGAGTTTAAAAAAAAGAGCGTGTGCAAAAAGGAAGGAGAAGGAGTGACCATTTGCCTCGAAGATGCAATTGGGATTGGGCCTGCTAAAAAGAATAAAGCCTGCTCTTTACTCTTACACAGATTTCCATAAGAATGACAGCTAATCGGAGTGAAATTGGAGTGAAGGCTATTTCTCTCTCTGTTTAACACACGAGAAATCGTATACCGGGACTGCGAGCGCGCCCATCGCCCATGCTCCTAGGGAGTTCTTATTGCCTCTCACTCTACTCTGAAAAGAGAAATGAGCGCTCTGCGAGAGTAGCTCCCTAGGAGAACGCTTATAAGGCAAACGTTCACACAAAATTTTCGAGGCCGAAATTTAGCAAAATTTTGCTCAAATTTGACCAGCTAGAAATTTAGCAACCAATTTAGCAATTTTTTTCTACTAAAATTTTAGCAAACCAGAGAAAAAGTTAGCCGCCGGAATGTTTTACTAAAATTTTAGCAAAAACCGATGAAAAATTTGGCGCCGAATCTCAAATCTCAAAATTTATTTTTTTTTCTCTTCAAAAGCGGAAGGAATGTTTGATTATTAACTAGAATACACAAATCACTTTACTTTTAATTTATTTTTAAATTTTTTTTCGTGACAATATTAAACACTTTTTGTAAAATGAGTTTAAATTAGTGCCGTACTTTGAGATGTAGGGGAGATGGGGGCATAATGGCCACCTTAAGGAAAACGCTTATTTTACCATAGAAAATAGCTATAATATGGAGGTTACATTATTGTTTTGTGTTTAGACACTTGAAAAGCCTATTCCCTAACGGGCTGAAACGTGAAAAACTAGATGAAAACGTCAAAAAATGCATTTTAAAAAATTTTGCCAAAAGCTGAAAACCAGCCACTGTAGAGGCATAATGAGAACCCCCCCTGAGGCAGTATGAGCACCATTAATCAGTGCAAGATGTGCGTTTTCTGCGGGGAATCTAGCAGCGAATTCAACTCGATGATCAGGTGAGTCGTAGATTCATCAAACAAAGCAATAACAAAATAATCTAGGTCTGTTTGTAGAATACAAACAATTCTCGCACGCTCATACATTATGTGCTTTGTTCGGAGGATGATGCTACTAGCCGTATAATGTAACAATAAAAAAATCGATCATGAATTGTAAATGGAAAAAAATCACCTCGAACAGAAATCGAACTCTATAGTCTTTTGATTACCTCTCCGACACCTTACCAAAAGGCTTAATCGTCGGATGAAAACTAGTCAAGGTGTGGCTCTATAAATCAATTTTAATTTGCTGCTAGATTCTACGGCAGAAAATGCTCATTATGCCTCGATAATATGGTGCTCTATATACCCCTAGTCAACAAATTTAAGTAAAAACGTTTTTTAAAATTGATAAAAGTGAAAAATCAAAAATTTTATGATGGGAAAATTGAGAAACAATGTGTACATCATGTTGCAGTGCGTACATTTTAGATCAAGGTGATTTTAAGATCATAAGAGCTTATTTCGTGATGCTCAAAAATTATAATATTATCGTTACTTGAGAACATAGCCCTTTTTTCAAATATCTCTGTAAAGATGATAAGGATATTCCTGTTTTTGTGAAAAATTAATGCTATAGAAAGTACGAAACAAATCCTCATGAAAATTTATTTAAGAAACTGCGTACATTCGTAGAAAAGTAAAGTGCTCATTATGCCCTGGCTGCTCGTTATGCCCTCATCTCCCCTACCTTCTGGTAAGCGAAATGCCAAGTTTCCGATTTCCACTAACGAATTCACCGGATGCAACCATCGACATTTCCGGACAGTTAAAAAAATCCGTCGTTTTCGCTGGCAGTTGTAACCTGTTAAAAAAACAAGAAATTTTAAATTTAAAATAAAAAATTTGCACTTTATATGATCGGCCCTTACCTGTGCGCATCCGGTGTCGAATTCGCTACCATTTTGTCGTTGACTTAGCCACCACGAGAACCGTCAGCATCGTCAGCATCAAACTCCAGGACCGCACTTTATCGCGTCAGGTTGTTACTTTTTTTTCTCAGCCGGCGGCGGCTGCTGCCTGTAAACAAAGCGGCTAGAAAAACTTTGTTTTGCTAAAATCAAGTAAAATGAACCTTTTTATTGCTAAAATCAAGTAAATTTAACTTTTTGCTAACTCAATAGTAAAAAAATATTTTTGCTTACAGAAAGTAACAGCCAAATTTTGCTAAGTGGAGCCCCGAAAATTTTGTGTGTTATTAGAGTGCCTATAAGAAGAGTGACGCCAACTGTCAAAATTGGAATAGCGATGAACTGTCAGTGTCATTCCAAACGAACAAATGACCTGTCAAATTCAGCCTTCTCAGGCTGAATTTGACAGGTCATTTGTTCGTTTGGAATGACACTGACAGTTCATCGCTATTCCAATTTTGACAGTTGGCGTCACTCTTTTTATTAGGATATATTGACAGTTTTACACGAACACCACCTTAGCAGGAGGCCTCAGCCATAACCTCAAACCATGGGAGAATAGAATCGATTTTTGAGAAGGGCGCACGATAAACGCGTTTTTCCGGTACTCATATCGACAAATTCGCCCTGTGGAAAAACGATACACGGTGTTCGTGTTTTGATTTTTTTTTGGCGTTCAGGGTTGCCAAGTGCATTGATATTTGGAAAATGATTATATTTTTTAATTGCATTGTTATTGCATTGTTATTGAAAAACCTTTTCATGAGTACTGAGAATTTGCAATATTCCCGTAGATTTCTAGAAAAAAATGAAATGCAAATAAATGCGTAGAAATTGATTTCAACATTTGTCTAAACGGAATAACAACTGCCTGTATCGCACACTTAAACGATGTAGCGAATTATGTGGATTTGTTTATAATAATCAGAGCATGCAGGAGATTATTTTCAAAGTCAACATAGACGGGCTTTCATTAAATTACTTTTTTTGTAACAGTTAATGATTTGGCATTCGTTTAGAAGATAGAAACAAATTTTGAATCTATCAAGCAGTATATGAAAACATATTTCAGATGTTTTAAATTCACCTTGAAAATTCATTAAAAAAATATGGCTAATCTTCATCGATTTTAAGACGTATCATAATGAATTCAAACGTTTAGCTGTTGACATTTAAAAAATAATCAATTTAATCAATTCAGAAATATTATAATTAGTTGAAATCAAACAAATACTGATTTTAGTAACGCACCTAGCATCACTGGTGAGGCCGCCAGCACAGAGTGCCTCCAGTAGGGTGGGTGCATACTGAGGAAAAGTAGGCAAGGGGTACTAAAAGTTTCTCATTGGTGGGGGGTGGAGACGGTGCGCTTTTTGACAGCGAATTGTTCGCCTACCATGCCTACGATTACGATTGCCTGTCACAAGGGTCACAAGATGGACGATTCCGTGCATTGGTATAAGAACACACCTAGCTTTACCCGCCTTGCGCCAGCAAATCAAAGTTTGAGGTTATGGCTGAGGCCAATTTTTCGCCAATACTATTGTCCGTATATACCCTTATAGGCACCTATGTGTTATATGCTGGGAATCTGACTGGCCCGTGTTCGTTTGTTTTGGTTTGCGCCGACAGTGTCATTTGGAATTGGTTTAATACACAGCTAGAAAAAAATCGTGTAAATTTAGATCGAAAACGATGCACGAAAACGGAACATCGATTTTGATGTAAAATTCTATCACGGTGTATTTTTTTCGAGGATGTAATTTTTGAGGCGTGTAAATTTAGATCGAAATCAATGCACGAGATTGGATCACAAAAGCAGTCGTGTAAAAAACACAGGGATGTAAATTTTAAAAAATTTTATCGTTAATATTGATATTTTTTTCTAAATATTAAGGTTTTTGCTTTTGTCTTGAATAAATACGCCGAATATATAATTTTTCATTAACATTTATTTCCAAAACTGAACATAAAAAAACCATTCGGAAAGCGTCAGGCTGATATTGTTGCTGCATCGGATGATTCTCAGCACGGGGATGTTTTTCGAATCAGCATGATCAGCATCCTCGAATGGTTCCGGAAATCATAATTTTTCGGTCAGCACTTGACTTGTTATGACAAAAGTTTCTCCGGATAATCACTGGCCGGATATCAGCCGCTGCGAAAAATCTGACCTTGCTGTAATGGAGAGAAAACTAATCAGTTTCAACCATATTCTTCATTTCACGTCTTATAAACTTACTACGTAAAAGACCTTTACAGTGCTCCTGTAGCTACGCCTTTGAATGAATCGTTTCCGAATAATTTTCCGACTTGTTCCGACTTGTGCCCGACGCGCAGACTAACTTGAAATATAAAAAAGGCACAATTTAAATATTTGCATTCAATTTTAAATCAAACAGATATAATTTTACACTGTTTGTGATATAAATTTCATTGACCGGTTGATTTTTGCATGATGCAGTGTAAAATTAAATCAAAACAGTTTATTTCTATTCAATTTTGGAAGATAGACTAATATTACATCGAAAGAAGTTTAAAATTACATCTTTTTGTAATTACACTCAAGAAAAATTAGATCACTCGTGTTTTAGATTCCGTGTACTTTTAGAAATTTTTTGCTGTGTATGAATACCAAGAGCTAGAACGTGTTCTCGCTGATTAGTTTGTTAAGTAGAATGCTGTTGGTGTAAAAATATTTTTTGGAAAATCACCAACATTTTTTTTTAATAAATATTTTTATTTAGTTACCAGTCTGGGCAAAAATTCATCAAAATGCAAATCAAAGATTCACCTTTTAAATCTCGAATCCATATGCTGGGATATGATTGTTTTGCATTGCGCGATTGGTAATCTCAAAATTTATTCTATTTACCATAACATAAACTTTTACGAGTTCAGCTAGTTGATTTTTAGTATTTTTTACCCCTAAATGTATTCAGCACCTTCATTCTATTTCATTTAAATCATTCTTAACATAATTGTTTTGCATCACGCGTTTGTTAATTTCAAAATTTCATCTATCATAACAAGATGATCATTTAGGATTTAAGCATGCATAGTTGATTTTTAGTATTTTTTTTACCCCTAAATGTATGCAGCACCTTCATGCTTTCTCTTTAAAATAATTTTTGACATTTTTTTTTAACAAAACTAAAACTTCTGAAATTGGTGTTTAATGCGTTATGTCATCACAAATATATCTAAAATTATAAATTGTCAAACGTTTTCATTTGATTTTTCATTAAAACAAAGTTTGTTGCAACTTTCCCCTTTTTCATTATTTTTATCTGAATCGTCACACGCAAAGTGATTCCTCCCAGGGAGGCCTCTTTGGGAGGAGCACAGAGCCTCTGAGGGAGCAAAGAGTGACTGACGCTCTTGGCGATTCCGGCGGTAGGAGCAGCGAATAAGAGTTATTTTCGACTGCCAGGAGTTTGCGAGTTCCTCCTCTATGAGTGGTACTGCTCTGCCTCTTATGAATCGCGCCTCAGGATTCGTCCGAAGCCTGGTGTATCGTCTACAACCGTGCATCTATCCGAAGAACGAGCCGAACTATCGACTTACAAGAAGGTAGTGACTCCGAATCGCGATGATAAACAAAATACGACGGCCAAAGCGCGATCCCGGAGGCTGAACACGACGATGCTGACGAAGTTTGACTGCGTGGTAATGGACGACGAAACCTACGTCAAAGCCGACTACAAGCAGCTTCCGGGGCAGGAGTTTTATACGTCAAAAGGAAGGGGAAAGGTAGCAGATATTTTCAAGCACATGAAACTGTCAAAGTTCGCGAAGAAATATCTGGTTTGGCAAATCATCTGTACCTGTGGCTTGAAAAGCAGCATTTTCATAGCTTCCGGGACTATCAACTAAGAAATTTACGTGAAAGACTTTTTGAATAAATGTCTGCTGCCTTTCCTGAAGAAACACGGTTGATCCGTACTGTTTTGGCCGGATTTGGCATCTTGCCATTACGGTAAAAAGGCCATGGAGTGGTACGCCGCCAACAACGTGTAGGTGGTTCCCAAGGACAAGAACCCTCTCAACACGCTAGAGCTCCGCCCAATTGAGAAATACTGGGCTATTGTCAAGCGGAACCTACAGAAGACCAAAAAACTGCTAAGAACGAGCAGCAGTTCAAGGCAAACTGGCTTTCTGCGGCGAAGAAGGTGGACAAGGTGGCTGTACAAAATCTGATAAGCGTAAGGCCCGGCAATTCGGATTTGGAAAAGCGGAAGCCTAACTGAATATTTTTACTGAATTTTATATTAATTAAACTTGAAAGAAATTTAATTTGATTTTTTAAATAAATGATCTCACCGATTTACACGCGTTTTCCCTTGACCAAATTTTAGATCTCAAATCTGCATCCGAAATTCGATTCAGAGCTCAGATTCAAATACAGATTTATGATTCAGATTCCTGGTTCAGTTTTGAATCCGAATCTGAAATCTGAATCTTAAATCTGAATGTGGAATCTGAATCTGAAACTTGAATCTGAAATCTCAATCTGAATCTAAAATTTGAAACTGAAATCTCAAATCTGTACCGGAAATCCGATTTTAGATTTCAGCTTAACATTTGAGCTTCTTATTCCAGATTTACATTTCATATTCAGAGTTCAGATTCAGATACAGATTTCAGATTCAGATTTCTGGTCCAGATTTGAATATGAAATCGGAATCTGAATATGAAATCTGAAATTTGAATCAGAAATCTGAATCTGAAATCTGAATCTGAAATCTGAATCTGAAATCTGAATCTGAAATCTGAATCTGAAATCTGAATCTGAAATCTGAATCTGAAATCTGAATCTGAAATCTGAATCTGAAATCTGAATCTGAAATCTGAATCTGAAATCTGAATCTGAAATCTGAATCTGAAATCTGAATCCGAAATCTGAATCTGAAATCTGATTCAGATACAGATTTCAGATTCAGATTTCTGCAATCTGAAATCTGATTCAGATACAGATTTCAGATTCAGATTTCTGGTCCAGATTTGAATATGAAATCGGAATCTGAATTTGAAATCTGAAATCTGAATGTGAATCTGAAATTTCAATGGGAAATCTTAATCTGAATCTGAAATCTGGAATCCAGATCTCAATTCTGAATCCGAAATCCGATTTGAGATTATAAATTAAAATTTTAGCTTCTGATTTTAGATTCATATTCAGAGTTCGGATTCAGATATGGATTTCAGATTCAGATTTCCGGTTCAGATTTAAGATTAAGATTTCTGACTTAGATTTCAGATTACAGAATCAGATTTGAGATATTCATCTAATTGGACACCATTTTTAAATGGAGAAAATTTAAAGCTGAGAATGAGTTCAGTTGTTACTTTAGAATCCAACGTTGAGTTCACGAAATTCCATGCATTCAAATGTTTCTTTGCAAAAATATTGTACAACAAAAAATATTCGATATTCATTTGATCATCAAGGCTACCCGAATACGAAAATACTGTAACATAACAGTTTCTGTAGCAGTTATAAAACGATTAGAAACAGCGTAAAAAAACGTTTAGACAATGCTATCTGAAACCATAAAAAACATTGCACTTATCTTGAATTCCAAAACGACGGTCTGTTGAATATGGCGTTAAGTTATGTTACTGTTTAAAACTATTAAAACCTCTGTATGGAGACACTGTTCTAGGAACGGTTAGGGTATGGTTTATAAAACGCTTATGAATAACGTTTTCAGGGCATTGAACTGTTTCTAGAATAAACATGTGTAAGGCATATTTTAAACGATTTACCAAACCGTTAATAGAACTGTTACTGAAATCGGAATGATTATTGTACGAACCGTTTGTACTAAGATTACTGTTTCTGTGATGGTGCTTCATAAAACGTAACCATTGAAAAAACTATCAGGTTATATCGTTTAACTGATAAGAGACGATAATCGCAAAACTTTTTCGACCCTCACCCACACATTGATCAATATATTTTGGGGATTTTCGGATGTTTATTATTTTATAAATTCAATTTTTCAACTCATCTTCATCGAGATTTTATTACGTACTTACACACCAAAATTTAGCTATCGCAGCTCCAGTGCCTTTTTCATAAGATATCCCTGGTATGAACGATGTAGCCTGCGGACCAGGACAATATTCCGGGGCGCCGTTCCCCCGCAACATAACGATGCCGCTGCACGAAAACTGTGGGAGGTGACCTGGTGCTGGAATAGAAATAAAATTAATTATCAGTAGGTACATAAGTATATTTTTTTAAAATAAGCAATAAGAACAAAACACAAAATTTCGCTTACCTGAAAAGGGCACGGATTTCAGTGATCCTATGTTGAGCAAAAACTCCAATTCCCGGTGTTGTAGCACACTGCCGCAACTGAATAAGGCCCATTCGGAATGGACCGGCAGTGAGAGCCACACCACCGGGTGTTCCGAGATATCCGAATCTGGAAAATAAACTTTTTCCCCGAGGAAATAGAAAGAGACGCGGCGAGCTAGCGAAATTTCAGCGCAAAAAAACAAACAACGCACAAAAACTATCAGGGATGCCAGGTGCACTGAACTTAAAAAAAATAGAAAATGTTAAACCTTAAGTTAATGAAATTTTGTTTCGTTATGAATTTCAATGAATGTATTCATTCATTAGCAAAAACTTTTACGCAAAATCGACTATTTTATGTCACCTGATTACATGTATGCTAGTCTACATTAAAAAATAGATAACCATAGTTCTCACAAACATCTAAAAAAACGATTGCTGAGGAAAACAGTAACAAAACTACATCGAAACTTCAAGCTGTACCCCTAACAGAAGAAATAGCCTAAAAATTGCAACAAGAGCAGCAGTTGGAAGTTGGAATGTTTGCTTCTAATATGGTTTCTTTTGACTTGTTGGAATAGAGTGGATTTTGTAGAGAAAGGCATGTACTGCAATTGATGTTTTATGGAATATATTAGGGAAAGATACCTAGATTTCGACAGTTTTTGCTTGTTTTGTCAGACCATTGAAATAAATTAATTGACTAAAGTTTTTCTCTCAGATATGACTGGTTTTGGGAATCAGACTTTTTTTTTCATTCTCAGGGCTAGAAGCGACCATGCGATAAAAAAGTAGGGCATTTTAGTTACTTTGAAGTGAAATTAGGCTAAAATTAGTGACCAGGTCAAGACGAAACTAACTAAAAATGATTTTCAAAACTAAAATAAAACGCTTCAAAGACAATTCTGTTCATTGAAAAACGTTTTTTGAAAGGCTCTTGGTCTTACTAGTAGAAAAGCAATACGTTGGACAAAAGAGGAACATTTCAAATGAGCTTAGTTAATTCAAGAATAGCGTCCGCAGAATCTTAAAGTTCTAAGGAAACAATGGCAGGGAACCAAAAGATCGTACCCGAAGGACTAGGACAACTAAGTCCGACAAGAACTTCAAGTTTATCCATTTTCTTTGAAAATAAAAATCCCCATATTTTGAAACTGCACTCTATAGTGTGAACAATGAAAAAATTCATTTTCTCAATGTCACTGAAACAGTTGAAAAAGTCTAAAATTATATTGAAAAAAGTTAACCATTCGAAATAAATTAACAGAAACCAAAAATTTTAATCAAAATTGTTATATGGGAGAAATCTACAAAATCAAATGAAAAACCAGCACATGTTTAACGAAAAGTTCTAAAAATATACTTAAAATTGAGTTAAGATTTACATTTACAGAAATTTCATTTCATGAAGGGTCATAAAAATAAAAATAAGTAGGTCCTTATGAAAAAGTGACAAAATAATGATAAAAGATTGAAAATAAATAAACGACAAAATGTTGACAGAAAATTGACAATGATTAAAAAAAGCTTAGCGAAAAATTGACTTAAGATTCAAGATAATAACACAAAAAAAGCTCAAAAAATTTACGCGACTAATCTTCAAGGTAGAATAAAATTTTTCGAATTTCAAACTTACTCAAAGAGAATTTCAAAAATGAAACATTTCCAAAGAGATCCACTGCAGACTTTATTGCACGTTTCATATATCAATCAATAGAAATATTTACTAGAAAAAAATGAGGTTCAAAAAGGAAGAAATTTTTGAAAAAATATTCACAAATGATTTAACACAACAATTCTTGAACAAAATAACAGATCCAAGAAACACCTCAGAAATTTCTTGGAATATTTTAGAAAATATATCAGTCAACCTCTAAAAAGGTACTGAAATTACTGAAAGTTATCGAAAACTTCAAATATGTTTTGAAATCTTAAATTGATATTTATGTAGGTATCTACCAATCTTTCAAATGTTTCCAAAATGTCTAGAAATAAAGGAACTTAGAAATGAAATATCTGATATTTTCGATTCAATTGAGTTACTTTTCACAAGTTTACCTTTCATTCAATACAAACAAGAGCTTTAATAGCATGGAAGTTTCCTGCCATGTGATGAAGTGCACTGTACATATTTTGATTGATATTTTAAAATTAATTTTAGAATCATATTTTAACAAACTCAAGCTTTAAAAATCATAATACTTCAAATTTTGGTTGTACATGTTGTAAGAGTGTCTCTTTAGGAAATATTTTAGGTAATAAATTTATTAATAACACTTTTTTTCTTGACACGTATGCCAAAACGTTGATAAAATGTCACAAATTAACAAAAAAAATCATATTTTTTAAGGCAAAAAACGATTTTTGTTTAAATTAAAATTTTTATTAAAATAATGTTCAAGAGTTATAAATCAAAGCAAAACAAAACAATAATCTTCCTTTACTGAACCGGAGTCATTCTCCTAATTTAGGTCGTGTAAATTTCCACAGGACTCGAAAGGAAAGGAAGGAGAAATATCTAAAAAAATAGACTAAAACAATTATTTAAAAAAATAGTGACTTTAGTGACCAAATTTCGAAAAAAGTAACTTGTGAGTGACCAGCCTGAAAAAAGTGACAAAGTTACTAAAAAGTGACCAACTTCTAGCCCTGCATTCTCTACCTTTTTAATTGATCAAAAGTTTCAATACAATGATTTTATTATCCTTTTACTAAAACCTCTCAAGGATCTAGTTTTCGACATTCAATTTTAGTTTTCGACACAAAAAGTTTTAGTTTTCGCTAGGAACATTTCCACCTCCTTTGTTAGAACAGGATTATGAATATTTGCATATAGAAATTGCTTGTCTATTTCACGGCTTTTTTTACACCATGGAAACAGTATAAACATACACAGGAAGATAGTGTGTCGAAAAATAGATTACTAGGTGAATATTCAGCGCTAGTTTTCGACAGCTCAAACCGTTGAAATTTCTTAATATGTTAGCACAAATATGAAATAAATTACAGAAAAGCTTGATTTCAGAACCTTATCCATCCATTGATTTCTTTTATGTTGCTTTTAATTGAATAAAAGGGGGGTTTTTTATGATTCAAAATCATTCTTATTTCGACGATGGCATTGAATTTCACAGGTGATTTAGAATGTTACTATTAAATTATTGATTTACTACTATCAAACAACTTATTAAGAAGAATTTCATTATTGTCATTGTCATCATAATTGTGTATTGATTTTGTACAAAACCAACTGGCATCTCTGACCGGGCATTTCGTTGATTTTGACGTTCGAGTATGACAAGTATGACAGAAGGGATGAACGGTTTGTTTAACGGTTCGAGTTCAGTTATACGATTAAAGAAAAATTGAAGGAAATCGTTCATATCATTCTATCACCTTTTCAGATACCATCGCACGTGTTCACATGAACGTTCATATTTCGTTGTTATCGTTGGCGAAGTAAAGTTTAAAAGAACAGCTACGTTTACAGATCCAATCACTGTTTCTGAAACCGTAGATGTATCGTAGAGACTGTTTGAGATATGGTTTTTTAGTATGCGGGTAGTGAACGGTAGACAATGTGCAACTCGAGATCATATCACCTCTTGTCTGCAACTCCGATTCTCTACCTCCCCGTGGTGCTAACTGGGGTGCGAGCAACCTTAGCGGAGATCGGGTACCCAACCCCGGTGGATGCTTTGGTCGCATGCAGACTGAGTCAGGGGGCTTCGTACGCGTCTGTTCTCCATGTCAGGGGCAGCGTGCGGAGTGCAACAACATCCTGGTGGTGTTCGGGACTCAAAACAGCAACATCACGACGGTCCTCCTGCGAGATAGTGGGGTTAGCTGCGGGCCTTGCGAGCCTGTGACTACAAAAACATAAGCAACGACCAACAAACAACAAATTTCGAATGGAAATCGGCAAAGACCCACGCGACGAAAAGGGACCAGCGATTGGAAACTTGGAACATGGAACTGCCGATCTCTAAATTTTGTGGGCAGTACCCATGTGCTCTCCAACGAATTGAAGAGCCGCAAATTCGACATCGTAGCGCTGCAGGAGGTATGCTGGAAGGGCTCCACGGTACGAACGTACCCAGATGGTCGTGCCATCTACCAGAGCTGCGGCAACACACACGAGCTTGGAACAGCTTTTATAGTGATGGGAAAGATGCAAAAGCGCGTGATCGGGTGGTGGCCGATCAACTCACGAATGTGCCGGTTGAGAATCAAGGGCCGGTTCTTCAACATCAGCATCATCAACGTGCACAGCCCTCACCTTGGAAGTTCCGGTGACGACAAAGACGAATTCTACGCGCAGCTGGAGCGTGAATACGACCGTTGCCCAAAACATGATATCAAGATCGTCATCGGGGATTTCAATGCTCAGGTCGGACAGTAGGAGGAATTCAAACCGACAATTGGAAGGTTCAGTGCGCACCAGCTGACCAACGAAAACGGCCTCAGACTTATTGATTTCGCCGCCTCCAAACGAATGGCCGTACGTAGTAACTTTTTCCAGCACCGCCTCCCACACAAGTACACCGGGAGATCACCGTACCAAACGCAATCACAGATCGACCACGTTTTGATCGACAGCCGGCACTTCTCGGACATCATCGACGTCAGATCCTGTCGGGGCTCCAACATCGAGTCGGACCATTATCTGGTGATGGTGAAGATGCGCCCAAAACTCTCCGTAGTAAACAACACGCGAAACCGGCGCCCGCCTCGGTTAAATATCGCGCGACTGAAGCAACTTGAGGTCGCGGCAGGCAATCAGTCGAAGCAGCGCTGCCGGCAGAGGGCGAGCTTGACGAAGCCCCTCTCGAGGACTGTTGGGATACCATCAAAACAGCCATCAACAGTGCTGCGGAGAACGTCATCGGTTATGTGGAGCGATCTCGACGGAACGACTGGTTCGACGAGGAGTGTAGGAGGGTGATGGACGAAGAGAATGCCGCGCGGGCGGCAGTAGTGCAAAGAGGCACCCGTCGAAATGTGGAAAATCACCGACAGCGGAAGAGGCAGCCAGTCCGACTTTTCCAAGAGAAAAAGTGCCGCCTGGAGGAGGAGGAGCTCGAGGAGCTGGAGCAGCTGCATCGTTCCCAAGAAACACGAAAGTTCTATCAGAAACGCAACGCACCCCGCAAAGGCTTCGTTCCGCAAGCCGAGATGTGCCGGGATAAGGACGGGGGTATCCTGACGGACAATCGTGAGGTGATCAAAAGGTGGAAGCAGCACTTCGATGAACACCTGAACGGCGCACATGCAGGAGATCAAGACGGTGGGGGAAGGTACATCGCCGGCGTAGCCAACGACGAAGAGGAGCCACTCCCAACGATGAGTGAAGTTAAGGAAGCCATTCGCCAGCTGAATAGAAACAAGTCGGCTGGGAAGGATGGCATCGCAGCTGAACTCATCAAAATGGGCCCGGACAGGTTGGCCGATTGCCTACACCGGTTGATAATCCGGATCTGGGACATAGAACAGCTACCGGAGGAGTGGAAGGAGAACGTAATATGCCCCATCTACAAGAAGGGCGACAAATTGGACTGTGAGAACTACCGAGCGATCACTGTCCTCAATGCCCCCTACAAAGTGTTGTCCCGAATCCTACTCCGCCGCCTAACGCCACAAGCAAACAGATCCGTGGGAAGTCATCAGGCCGGCTTCATGGAGGGACGGTCTACGACGAACCAGATATTTACATTACGGCAAATCCTCCAAAAATGCCGTGAACACCAGGTCCCTACGCACCATCTATTCATCGACTTCAAAGCCGCATACGACACGATCGACTGTAACGAGCTATGGAAAATCATGGACGAGAACTGCTTTTCCGGGAAGCTGATCAGACTGATCAAAGCGACGACGGATGGAACGCAGTGCTGTGTGCGGATTTCGGGTGAATTGTCGAGTTCATTCGAATCGCGCAGGGGGCTTCGACAAGGTGATGGTCTATCCTGCATGATGTTCAACGTGGCGCTAGAAGGTGTTATTCGACGAGCGGTGGGCGAAATGCGGGGCACGATTTTCAACAGATCCAGTTAACTTATCTGCTTTGCCGATGACATTGATATAGTCGGCAGAACATCTGTGGCGGTGGAGGAGATCTATCGGAAACTGAAACGCGAAGCAGGAAGGATTGGGTTGATGATTAATACGTCCAAGACGAAGTACATGCTGGCCTGCGGATCCGAAACCGACCGAACCCGCTTGTCCAGTAATAACAAGGTCACGATCGACGGTGACGAGCTGGAGATAGTCGAAAACTTTGTCTATCTCGGCTCACTGGTGACCGCAGACAATGACACCAGCCGTGAGATCCGGAGGCGAATTATCAGCGGAAGTCGTGCCTACTATAGACTCCACAAGCAACTGCGGTCGAGAAGACTTAACCCTCGCACGAAGTGTAACCTGTATACGACGCTCATTAGACCGGTTGTTCTCTACGGGCACGAGACATGGATATTGCTCGAGGAGGACCTGCGTACACTCGGAGTATTCGAGCGACGAGTGTTAAGAACCATCTTTGGCGGCGTACAGGAAAACGGAGTATGGAGGCGAAGGATAAACCATGAGCTCGCGCGACTCTACGGTGAACCCAGTATCCAGGAGGCGGTTAAGGCTGGCCGGATACGCTGGGCGGGACATGTTGCGAGAATGCCGGACGACTGTCCTGCAAAACAGGTGTTCGCTACAAATCCGGTAGGAACAAGACCAGCGGGGGCGCAACGATCGAGGTGGTTAGACCAAGTGGAGCGTGATCTGGCGAACGTGGGGTGCCCGAGAAATTGGAGAACGGTTGCCATGGACCGAGTGAATTATAGGAATTATGGTCGTCAAGTTATGTCGTGAGACGGAATACTATGTAAACAAATAAATAAATAAATAATTGATCATCAAAAATTAACAAAAGGGTACCAAAGAAAATCGCGAAAATCGAAACTTTAATTTTGATGCCAAATGACTTAAAAATGCATGTAACATCAAGATCTGGAGTTATGTTGAAAAATATTTTTGCCAAAAATCGACGTTTTACAAAAAAAACTGCTAAATCCCAAAAAGTCGATTTTCGAGTAAACTTACCTTAAAATGTATGTGATATTAACTACTTACGAATAAGAAATCAATTCATAAAGATCAAAGGTATTTTATTCCCGAAGTATATTTTTATACGTTATATTTCTAAAACATACGGTTATTTCGTAAAACCTATTTTTAAAACAAATAAGTATATAAGTTATAATTTTTATCCGATATTAATCAGTATTATTACATGGTGTTTTTAAACTCATACCGATTTAATAAGCTTGTCTCGCTTTTCACTGATAGCGCCATTGGCAAAACTACACATTCCTCCGGTCGCCGGTGTTGGAACCGTTGAGCGGGATTCTGTTCCATTTTGTTGAGATTTTCCTTGATTTTCGAAATACGTCAAACATTCCCTGAATCCGTACAGGAACATATCGGCATTTTCCGCATTGAAAACCATCGGCGGTTTTAGCTTCACCACATTATCGTCGGGACCGTCACTGCTAACCAAAATTTTGTGCACAGTCTTCATCCGACTGACGACGGCGCGCGCCAAACCGGTGGCCGGGGTACGAGCTTTGCGATTCGACACCAGCTCGATACCGACGAACAAACCCGTTCCCCTAACGTCGCCAACCACCTCGTACTCGAAGCGTAGCGCTCGGCACTGCTCCAGTAAATAGTTTCCGACCTGCAGAGCGTTCTCTTGGAGCCTTTCTTCGTCGATCACACGCATTACGGCGTTCGCGATGGCGCAAGATACGGGATTTCCACCGTACTATGAAGATGGAAATATCACGTGAAGTTGTATGTCTTTTGAAGAATAAAGTACAATACTCACTGTATTGAAGTAGCATACACCAGTTGAGGCAAAGCTCTCGGCAATTTCCGGTGTGGTCACCACAGCCCCCACGGGATGTCCGTTGCCCATCGGTTTTGCCACCGTTACAATATCTGGCACTACATCGTGAGGTTCAAAGGCCCAGTAGTGCGTTCCGATACGCCCGAAACCTACCTGGACCTCATCGGCAATGGTCACACCGCCGGCTGCACGGACGATTCTGTCAGATCATGATTAAACTCCATTAGTTCGTGAGAAAAACTTATCCAAAGACAATTAACTTACTGATATACTTTTTTGAAGTAATCTTTGGGAGGAATGATCTGGCCACCGCAGCTCTGGAGGCTCTCCGCGATGAAAGCTGCAATACCACTGGGACTGCGCTCAATGAGACCCGTAACCTCATCGGCGTATAGCTGACCTAGGTCTACGCCCTCCGGGAAATCGCAATCCCGGTACTTCCCGCGATAAACATCCGGACAAGGAGCCTTCGGTAGAAAGGAAAGCATTTCATAGGGTTTGCTTTCACGCTATTCAGCGCAACTAGAAATGGGTTTGCGTTTGCATTCATGCAATGCACTTATATTTTTTTTACTTGTACGGCATCGAGCATGAAGTGTGTCTACTTCTACCAAATAGAATAGGATCTATGCATAGCTAGTCGCAAGATACTTACGACGTGTACAAAGTCCGGTTTCGGATCTCCACCGGGTTGATTGAACTTGTACGGAGATATCTCCATAACTGCGGATACATGACCGTGATAAGCGCTGAAAAATAAATCAAAATGTTTTAAACTATTCTACGACATGTACTCATGTCGGTCATAAATTAAGTCTAGCTTCGTCGAGCACAACAATAACAGGAGGCAACGCAAATAGGTCACTTATCAAATATACTCAATTGTGATGAGAAAACACACCTACTGAATCTGTTCTTACAAATAACGCGAAACAACTGTCAACCGAGGAACAAAAATATGCCCATAAATTAAACTGAAACCGCGATGCGCCATCCTGTCCTATGATCACCTTATCGTACCCAACTAAGTAAGTGCTTGAGATAAAATAACGAGGACTTACTGATCGAGGGTGATCACGTCGTGGCGCTTGGTGTGCTGCCGGGCCAGCCTCAGGGCCAGATCGTTGGCCTCCGAGCCCGAGTTTACGAAGTAGCACACTGACAGGTTGCCGGGCATCTTATCGGCCAACGTCTGGGCACACTTAACCAGCTCATCGTGCAGGAAGCGGTTGTTGGTGGATAAGGTGGCGATCTGCCGGGCGCCGGCTTCCACAACCTTCGGGTGACAGTGACCGACTGGAGAGAGAGAAACAAATTACGAATGTATTTATCAGCGGTGTTATCATCATTAGTTATAAATCTAGGTAATTGAGGAATTTTTCAAAACTTCTTGTATTGGAACAGGATGAAGAATGAACACACTCTTTGGCCAGTAGAGTTTTGTAAAACATTGATAAAGTATTTACAGCTGTATAGCAAGACTTCATTATTCAGCATTAAAATGCTTGCCAGCTTCCTTTTCAATTCAGGGTCAACAATTCAAACAGGGTTTCCAACATTTAATACTATGCGGCCGGGCATTGTCGAGCTACTATACTCTAAGAGCACATGTATCCGTGGTCTATTCTTGGGTCTTATTTATACAAGAATTGAACCAAAGAAATGAGATCCAATCCAGTGAAAAAACTGACAACCCCACTCGTGTTCCATTAACTGTCAAACGGATTAGAACGGCGTCAAATTGGATCCAAATCTCATCGGTTTTGGATCATTCCTTATACCGGTTCTAAAAAATGTTGAGATTAAATTGGTATTATAGAACACGAATGCGGTTGCTGGTTCGGGATTTGGGTCTAAACCGGCTGTTTGGACCACGGATACAGATGCTCTATGTTACCTGTTCTGATTAGGTTTCAGATTTCAAACCTATCCTTAAGGTGATAACACGAAAAAATAAAATAATGTAACCAAAGAACTCTTCAAGGTACCTATAATAAATATGCTGCCGCAGATTTATAAGGCAACAGCAAAATAGTTAGCACATCTACCTGGATCCCGATCCCGATTTCTGACTTGAGCTCGTCTCCTGTTCCTGGATTCTAAACCCGGCTTCTTATGTTGAATCTTTATCCTGAACAGGCGTAAAAACAGCTGAAGTAAAGCTTAGTTCCTTTTTTTCTGTATTTACATTTTATTTATACCTACATACTAAATAAAAACAAAGTTACACATTACTTTTGTTCAAAACATTCTATCCTAACAAAAGTTGAGATGTTTTCCGAAAACTTTTTCAATAATCGTTTTGTTGTTGCAACGATAGTCTCTGATTTGTTTTTGAAAACTAAACAAACTTGGCTCTTTGTAATGGCTCTTTGTAACGATATTGTATGCAATTGCTTCTGATACTATCCAAAGGGCTGCTTTTTCAGTGGTACTTTTATCATTGATTGCCATACAGAGAATTTCGTCAGGGTCTTTCATGTTAACGAATTATTTTGGGTTTCCAGTCGGAAATAATATGAGATTTACAACATTTTTTAACTCTGTGTACGTTTCTGTCTTTTTTCTTGAAAATCTCGCAAAGAGCGTCATAATTTGCGGCAGAATTATGTTTAAACATTTTGATTCTGTTTCGTAAAGAATGGGTGTGGTTTCCATATTCAAAAATTTTTTATGATTATTTGTCCAAATAACTAACCAATTTTGGTTAGGAAGTTTCAGTTCGATTTTTGCAACAATATTCTTTCGATTAATTAAGAAGTCATAAATTTTTCGGTTGGAACATAGAAAATCGTGTGTTTTGGTTTCTAGGGCATCAGCTACCAATTTTTGCAATTGATTGTCACTTTTTTCAAATCTGGCTATCTTAATAAGGAGTGGTCAATGTCTGTATCTTTTTGAAACAATAAATTCTTTACAAACAACGATTTACACTGTACTTCTGGGTCTAATAATGGAAGGCCTCCGTGGTAACGGTCTAAATACAGTTGATTCCTTTCAACTCTAAAAAAGCGATGGTGGCTCCAGAGAAACTGCCCAATAAATTGATGTATTAAAGCAAGATGTTTCTTGCTTGGGGGAATCATCTCTGCGATATACCATAGCTTGGCAAGTAGAAACATGTTCGTAATAAATACTTTTTCTATCAAACTCAGCCTTCTTGTGTGATAGAATTGAACAGTTGATTTTATGTTGTTTGTCAGTTTTTCATAATTTACTTCAATTATTTGCTCCCAGTCAGTTTTTACAATCATTCCTAAAATTTTCATTTCGTTTTTTTTTTCAGTTAGTTCTTGTGGACCAATTTACAAAATCCAGATTTCTTCAGATTTAATTTGATTCCAGATTTTTTTCCAAATTCATCAATAATCATCATAACTTTGTCCAATGCTTCTTCGCAGCGAATTATGATTGTCAAATCATCAGCGTACGCTAGTATTCGAATAAATTTGTTTTCTATTGAAATTCTACTTAGATTGTACTGTATTTGATTGATTAATGGCTGAATATTAATATAGAATGAGAATAGTACCACATAGTACCATTGAAAACAAACATCCTTGTCTGACGGAGCGGGATATTTTGAACGAATCTGTTGTGTGTCCATTGAAAATAACTTTTGAGGAGGCGTTAAAATACAGTTTTTAAATGCAGTTGAGGCGGAAAACCTATTTTTTCTAATACTTGCCAAAACTTAGTGTGATTGACGCAATCAACCGCTTTTCCAAATCACAAGAGTTCTTATCACATCCAAATTATGAATAAAAGAACTACTTTTCCCACAAGCTGATTGCTCCTTTCCAATAACTTCGCTTGTAAAATTGTTGATTCGATTAGCTATTATTTTAGTAAATATTTTGTAATCCTTGTTAAGAAGACTTATGGGTCGATAGTTACTCAAATCATTTTTGCAACCAACTTTAGGAATAAGCGTTATTATTCCACTCGAGAATAGTTCTAAAGGAACCAAGGTATTATCCAGAAAATTATTTAAAAGGGTAAGCAAATCTCATCTTTTAAAACATCAAACATTTTGTTATAAAACTCGTATGTTAGTCCATCGAGTCCTGGAGCTTTCTTTTTACTGGAATTTAGCAATGGTGTATTTGAGTTCTTCAGTGGTAATAGGTTGTGATAATTTGCTCATCGCTTCATTGCTTAAAATGTTATTCAAAAACGAGAGGGAGTTAAATGAATCACTTACTTCATTTTCACTAAAAAGTTTTTTAAAGTGTTCCTAAACATTTTTTCTGAGTTCCTTGGAATTTTTCAAGATTTCTTCACCTCGTTTCAAACTCTGCAATACTGGATTCGTTTTGCGCTTATTTATCAAGGACATTTGATAAATACCTATTTTCTCGTTTTCTAATAGATTTGGAACTTTAAATCTCTAGGCATAACTCGCTAATCCCTCAGTTTCTGCTTTAACTAATTTGCATTTTATAATGGCTATATATATCGGTATGCACATCTTTCCATCTTTCCCTTCATTCTGCAACTTATTCAAATCAAAAAAGGCTTTTTTCCATTTATCTTTTTCCCTCCGATGAAAATCGTTCATTTTGTAAGATTTCCGCCAGTAGAATTGTTTTATTTTATTTTTTAAGTCAAAGGACCACCATTCGCTAAAATTTCTAGTGTACTTTCTTCGTAACTTAAACTGCTCAAAGACTTGTTTGAATTCATTTGTAACAGCTTTATTTCTCTTAAGGGTTGTATTAATTTTCCAGTATCCTCTCCCAGGCGCTTGGACTCTTTTGGATAAATCAACCTTGTAGCTCATGACTACAGCAAGGTGATCAAAAAAACACACAGGAATCGTTTCTATTTTAGATATCAATGGGATGAAATGTTTGTTTGTATAAAACCTGTCCCACCGTGATGCCCAGTTACCTCTATGGAAGGTATATGACTTGTTATTGAACTGAGGCTGAATAGCTGCATCAAGAAACACTAACGAATCTACCAATATTGTCTTGAGGTCGCTAGAGATGTTATTCGCTTTATTTCTACAATCATTACAGTTAAGGACGCAGTTGAAATCTCCACCTACAATATTTGCGTCAACATTTCTTTTATTAAAGTGAACCGCTGCAGTCGATGTGTATAGTTCGTCTCTTTGATGTCTGTTTTTTGAATTATCCAATATTTTTAATAGAATGTATATTAAAAAATCCTAAAATACAATTTCAATTAAAGGATCATCAAATTGGGAAATTATTTTCACTTACTTTAACTGTTTTTGCCACTTCTTCTACTCTGTTTCTCCAAACCTTTTTCTTTCCTTTATCCTGCTACTCTACATCACGAATTTCATCCGTAGGAACTTGGTACGACAAGTATAGTTCCGGTAACCTATCACTAACATTCAGAGTTGATTTTATGTTATTTTTAATTAACCTACAACGTGCTGATCGTCCATAAACTGTCTGGACCGAGATCTATTGGATGGAAGGCTACTAATGCACTCTTTGGAATAAGTCTGGTGATAGCTTCCTGCATACATAAATTAGCTTGAAAGAAATGGATTCAATTGAAATAAACTTACTAGTACTTTATACTGTAGAAATTATCGATAATCTATCTTAGTTTTTGCCGCCAACTACACGCTTTGCAACTTCCGTTTTATCTCATCTGACAATCTTCCTAACTACATGCCTTCTACTTTATACATATATCTATCTTTTTCTCTTGAGATTTATGTTGCTTAAAGGTACTTAATACCAATGTGGTGGAAAGAAGGTGCTGAAGAAACACGAACACTAATACAGAACTCGTTATTCAAGAAGTAAAAAGGTAAACAAAGCCTACGTCACTTGCCAGGATGTTTATGTATCCTAGGCGAGAATCGTAAACAGCAGTTGGCAATGATTTTTTTCTCTATAGTTTGGGTTTATGTTTACAAACAAAAACTTTTACTAACACTTAGCACGGGATTTCCATCGCCATCTGAGATGTGTATGCAGGTTGACTTAATACTACCCAAATAAATGTCGCTGGCAACCGTGATGATGAAGACGCTACGTCCGAGAGGTTCTCACACAGTGTGTCCGTAAAAATTAATACCATCAGTGGTAATCGAAATTATACGCCCTGAAGGATCAAAAGTATATTTTGGAAATCAATTGATTTTCTTAACAAAACTGCCAGTATTAGTCTCATTCATATTAACAACAGCCGTATGAGAATGAATAAAATCAAAATTTTCGAATTGCACTTCTTGAAGCATAACAACATCTATATAGTTCCTTATTACCAATTCTTTCAACAACATTTTCTTAGTATCTATAGCAAATGGCATTTATGTTAAGGGTGG
Source organism: Uranotaenia lowii (assembly GCF_029784155.1). Lineage (NCBI taxonomy): Eukaryota > Metazoa > Arthropoda > Insecta > Diptera > Culicidae > Uranotaenia > Uranotaenia lowii. The sequence goes on from NC_073692.1 coordinate 28,910,017, forward strand.
CTACTTTTCTCAATAAATTCATTTTTTCGCGTAGATAAAGATCTAAAATGTAGTAGTGATCTCTAAAAATAAATCTAAATCTTATTTCTGGGTTTGGAATCCGAGTTTGTCCGAACTTTAACCTTCGTGGAGATCTCTTCCAGCGCGTTCCTCTTTGGGCGACGACTTCTGCTTCTTCCCGAAGTGAGAGTGTGCCCTTCCTCGTCGGTTCCATTGGTCGAGTCTCCGTGAGATCCCTTTGAGAGCTGCCGTTTCAAAGACGTCTTTCCGCTGTCGACCTCCAACTCCTCTGTTTCAACTTCCGATCCGCTTGATGACCTAAGAGAAACCAGCTTGACCATGTTGAGTGATGGCTATGGAACTGTTTCAGACTGCATGGTTGATTTTAATACGCCCGAATAGCTGCACTCCAGTTGCGATTGTAGTCCGATCTCACCCGAAACGACCTTCTCATCAGCAGCTTTCTCATCAGCGACCTTTTCATTAGCGACTTTTTCGATTTGTTTTCTTGGAGTTATGGTTGGGACATTTTTACTCCTATTCTTTGGACACTCAGGCTTCAGATGGCCCTCGGATTTGCAGAGGAAGCACTTTTGCTTAATACCTCCTCAGTATACTCTGCCACGACGGTTGAGGAGGTATAAAGATGCTGGTACTTCCTTTTTCACGTCAATGTAGACGCCGCGAACACCGGTAAAAAGGTCTAACTAGAGTTCAGTCGGAAACTTCTCTCGCACGAGTCGTTTAACATTACCATACCTCAATAGGACTACTGATATGTCAGAATCTGTAACTTCTAGCGGCAAGTCGAAGATTCTAACATATTTCGTGATGCCTGTAGCAATCCCCATCTTCAAGATTACTGTCTCTTCAGAGGAATACACAAACTTGTGCTCCTCAGGGTTCTGCGCCACCGCATCTTTAAAAGCCTCCTCTGAATTGATTTGATGAACAGAGAACGTTCCTGCGCTACCTTGTATTTAGGAAGTCTCCATGGACAATTTGTCTGCGTCAAACGCTTTTACGAAACGGGTCACCTTATCCAAAAATGGTGCTGGTGCACCTTCCGGGAAACGGAATTGTTCCGGCCATCGCGACGCACGTGGTTTATCAACTTTAAGGTTATGGAACTCAAATAACCGAAACTTTGTGAAAGAACTAGAGCTATATAGATGTTGCCTTAACGGAGTTTGATCGTCAACTGTCATTTATTCGCCGAAAAACTTCGATAAAATTCAACGACAATACATCGCGACGATGTAATCAACATTCATTATCTTTAAAAGTAATGATACCTTAACGATGCCTTATTTTGCTATCAGATAGATTTCTAAATCTATGCTAGTAGTTTGCTGTAGCTACCTCATTTTGTTCTCAGCTTGCTGTCAAATGAAATTTCTTGATACCTTAATGATGCCTGATTTTGCTCTTGTAGAAAAGTTGTTGTTGACACCTAATTTTGGTCTCAGTTTACTATACATCTGGGCATCAAAGTCTGCTCGGGTTTGGTGATTTCAAAGGACTGAGTTTTGTTGGATTTTCTTCAATTTAGACATTCAGCTTCACCGTTATATTTTTTTCTAATTTGTTGTGCGATTCCCACTAACGTTTAACTTCCAAACTGTAATTCCATGTATCCGAGATATATTTGTCAGGTCAGCATTACGATTGCTTATCAACTTATGCCGTTATATTTACACAGAACAAACCATTCAATCAGCTTGACCTATATTTATAGGTATATACCTCAATTTGGCTCATGCCTTTTTATGGTATTGTCACTTTAAATTTATTATTAATATGTTTAAGAAACAATTGTCTTCATAAGTGAAGTACCTTTTATGTACGAACTTAAAAAATTTATTGAGAAATAGTTACTTATTTTATTACAGAAGAACTTCTACCTCAAAAGTTACAAGTGGCTATATTTGAATTTTGTCATGTCTCCGAAATGCAGTGTACGGGTAGAGAAAATGGTTATCAATTAGAATAAAATATGTTGGCGATTAATGTTATCGTTCATGACGCAAATGACCCTCCGGTTATCACTGCTGAAACCAAAAGGCAACAAACAGAAAGGTAAATTTTACAGCTAACGAATTTTCAAATGGTCCACATACGAGATAAACCTGAGCAATGATGGCTCAGTCAGACACGCGCCGCCCATCTATACCTTTCCTGTTATCAATCACCTACTAACGGCTAATAGCTGTTTAAGCTCTAGACAGACATCGTCGTTCATGTCAGACAACGCACTTTTTGTGTCGCTGAACTTTTTCGTCACTGAGCAAACACGCTAGCTAGCTGATTGATATGCCTACTTATCATCGATGAGCTATTTACGGATTAAGCGCATTGTTGCCACAACAACTCTCTTTTGGGAACTCGTGGTTTATCTGTTGATAAGCTGTTGATCGGTAAGATTGATGAATGTTATTTTAAAACAATATTTAGCTAAGTTACGTCACAAATCAAAGGTCAAACCACAAAACAGACTGCATCTTCCAGGAAAAAATCAAAAAGTTTATTTCATTTCAAAAGCTAAAAAATTAATCAAAATTCCTAAATCACTACCAGTGTCAGTTTCTTCATGTCCTGTTGTTTATTTTCAGATTAAGTCATGTACCTTACCGGCTGGGTAGTTGTTTATTTTATACGATTGAGAATCCCCACTAAGCTAGAACTAGACGCGTGAAACAAGTTGCAATCACGCTTTAATCACGAGCTAGTTCGTTGGGTAGAAACGTGCCGTAATGCACTTCTGTCTGCCGACATTCGAGACGATTGATGCGTGTGACCAGCCATAGTCCAGTCCTGTGGCTTTCAACAGGGTTTTAGGAACAGTTCTTATCAGCGCTTGTGATAATGGATGCAGGACAATATTGTCAAACGTAAAAGGGTTGATTACTGCTACATGATTACATGAACATTATTTCTTCGTAAATATCTGACTCAGCTTCAAACGGTGCAACTGACTGTATGAATAAAAAGATATTACGGTACTGATTACTCTGAACCACAGTTCAAAATACTAAAATAGACTTTAGATGTCTTTTTAACCTGCAAGTACATACAGTGGTGTTCGAAATAATAGCAGCGCAAGTGAAGCGCATCGAATTATACTGCGTACTTGTATGAGTGTTGTCCTCCGCTAACAAATGTTACGCACGTTAGTGTATTGATGAGTGATGAGTGCAACGCTCGACTATTTCGATGCACAACGCACTTGTTTACTTTATTCGGTTGCCATTTTGAAAACATATCGTTCTTGGGCTGTTCGAAAAAATAGCAGCACAGGTAACAAAGTGCACTAAATCGCTGAAGTTTTGAAGAAATTCATAGTTTTCGATGTGAATTTGTTGTGGTAAGAGACATAAAGGTTCCATGATGAGTTTTGGTTGATTATACATTACCGAAAATCTGCAATATTTCAGCAAAATGGGTCGCTCGAAGCATTGTACGTTCGAAGAACGAAATCACATCAAACGACTGATTGCAAGCGGAAAAACATATCGAGAAGTTCAGGAACTGCTTAACTGTTCTGCGAAAAAGATATACAATGCATTGCACTGGAAGGAAAAGGGTGAAACTCGTGGCAGAAAGCGAGCAACAGCTTCACGAACTGACCGGAAGATGATTCGGTTGGTGAAAATGCAACCACACATCTCATCAAGAGCACTGAAACAAGAGTTGGATCTTCCCATCAGTACCTCAACAGTAAGAAAACGTCTGATTGAAGCTGAATTGCAAGCTAGAAGCCCGAGGAAAGTGCCCCTACTAACTTCACGACATATTCATAACCGCTTGAACTTCGCCAACTCTCACGTCAATTGGCCCATCCAAAAATGGCGTAACATTTTGTGGACTGATGAAAGCAAAGTAGAGTTGTTTGGTTCCAGCGGTAGGCGAATGTTCGTCAGACGTCCTCCAGGTGCAGAATTCCAACCCCAGTACACCGTGAAAACGGTTAAACATGGTGGTGCCAAAATCATGGTGTGGGGATGTTTTTCGTACCACGGTGTTGGGCCCATCCATCGTATAGACGGTATCATGGACGCAGTTGGTTACGTGGAAATTCTTCAGAATATCATGCTACCATACGCAGAAGAGGAAATGCCCTTGAAATGGATCTTCCAACAGGACAATGACCCGAAACATACCAGCAGACGAGCAAAAGCGTGGTTCCGGGACAATAACGTTGATGTGATGGATTGGCCGGCTCAATCGCCGGACCTCAATCCTATCGAAAATTTGTGGGGAGACATCAAAAAGGCCGTTTTCGAGGCAAAGCCGACAAATGCAGAGCAACTATGGGTTGTAGTTCGCCGTGCATGGTCAGAAATACCTGTCGTACGGTGCCAAAAGCTTGTGGACTCTATGTCACGCCGTTGCGCTGCAGTGATCAGAAATAACGGGTACACTACGAAGTATTGATGTCATAAATGACTTTCACATAGAGAAAGACTTGGTATTAATTCATTATTTGTTTTTAAAAAATATTTAATTTCTTGCTGCTATTATTTCGAACAGGGCAAAAATCATTTTTTTATTATTCTCAGCCTGCAATTGATATTCTGATCCTCAATCTTTTGTATTTCTAATGTACCACTAATATGCTTACTAAACCAAGAGAGAATTGAAATTAAAGTGACAATACAGAAAAATGCCTAAATTATTTTATCAATTTTCGAGCCGCTGCTATTATTTCGAACACCACTGTATATATGTAGTTTCAAGTCTATTTCGGTTCATTCATAGGTAGGTAGGTCACTAAGCCAAGCAGGAACCTACACTAACCGACCGTAAAAGGGCAAAAATTATCCTTGAAAGTGAAGGCACATCAATCCTTTGTCGGCCGTGGTTAAATTTCATCTCGTGTAGGTACCTACTTTATTCAGCAATTAAACGTCTCAGTATTGTGGTGTAGGCAGCACACACAACCCAACACGCCCATCACCTTCATTCAGTCTGTTACAAAAACCGGTCAGTGTCTTGGACAACACAGAGTGCGAATTTCGTAAGAAATCATACTTTACATACCAACATTGAAGGTTTGGTCTAGTCTAGGACTGGTTTTGCGACAACCCTTGGCTCGGCTCAAAGCCGTTTATCAAACATGATTCCAGTGTGCTTACATTGAAATCGGGCTTAAATTATTGCGAATCATGTCTTTTGAGCTTGGCGCCTAAAAATATCCCTACCGGGCTATGTTTGAAAAGGTGTATCTGGTGGGTGCTACACATTCAAGTACCTTTTACCACCGGTTCTTAAACCCAACCGGACCGGATTGGTGAAAATGTTGATCAATTAGGCATAAACATTAACATTAATTGCGGCATTTACCCAGAGGTGTGACCACTATCTAAAGGACTGAGTTAAACATTCGGATTAACACATTAACCCTTTTAGCACCGAGCAAAAAGAGCATACACTGGAGAAAACAACCGACCCAAATCGGTGAATTTTTAGAGATTTCTTAAATAGCTTATAAAATTAAAAGTAGAAAAAATTGTGGAAAAAATTACGAAGAAAGAAGTCTTCATAATTTTGTTCCAATATTTATTTAAACTTATAAGTTAAACGCCATTACAAGACGTCGTCGATTTTTTTTATTTTAAAACTATACAATTTTGGCTTAACTTTTAACACATAGCGGGCCAAGTGGTAAAACATAAATAAATTTACAAATGTATTTTGCAATCGATAAAATAGTTTGGGTACTACTTTTAGGACTTCTGTGTTAAGACATTTAAGTATTATTTGAACATCTGGTATAATTCTTTTTTCCAACAAGATTTTTCATATCGTCCATGTCCTTGTTGCATAATTTGAACAGGTAAACAGGAAGTGATCTGGATCTGCGTTAGACGCGCCGCACTCACAGGTGTCATTCTGGATAATTCGGTTCCTGGATAGATGGTAGACGTGAATGCACAGTGGTCCAGAAATGAAATTTAGCGGGAAACAATTATTTGCGCTCTTGCCTTAGGTTTAAGACATTTGGTGTCCGAGACAAAGTTGTACATCATCCCAAGGCGCTACTTTTGAATGAAACATTTTTAGGGTGGTTCATAAAACTCCTAAGATACGAAAATTATTTTTATACTGTAAGGAGATAGTGCTGTATTATGTTCAGCAATTATGTAGAACATCATAATTGATGAAACTTTGTAGAAGACTTTGAATGTCTATCTATTAACGTTTAGGTTTTATGATGATTTTTCGTGTACAAGTTAGGGTGGTCCTTCAAAAACAAGTTTTTTTGTTATAACTTTGTTGGGTATCAACTTATCAAAAATGTGTGTTAGGCAAGTATTTAGCAAATCATTATACGCATCTTTTGTAGCAAACAGATTTCTAATATCTGCTTTTGATTCGCAGTTATCATGAATTTTGTGTTCAAAAATGGCCGTTTTGTATGAGCCATAACTTCAAATGGAGCAAACCAAAAAATTCAAACTTTAATTCGTTTGAAAGAACATGTTAACATCTACATTATATAAAAAAAACTGGAGAGGTGTTTTTTGTTTAAAGCTGGCCAAAATTGCCATTTTTCATATAACCTTTCTATATTATTTTTGACTACTTTTGGCTGCGTGAGGAATTACCGTACACATCGTAACATTCATATCATCATTATAGTTAACAGAAACGGAAAAACGGGAAAAAAAGTTTATTTGAGAAATCAATAAAAATTCATAGAAAACAAAAAAAAAACACTTAAATTCTAGCAATAATGAAACTAATAAAAAAAACGCGTTAGGGGTCACAGATCAAATGACGGCTGCATTCAGGAAGGCTGATTTTTGAATATTTCATACCTTTTCTATTGGATAGTGAGAAGTACAAATCTGATGTCAGGAGGAGTTTTTAAAAACATCCTCCAGACTAACCACACAATCGAACTTTCTGGAGTGGTTTCCTCGAAATCTTCGTAAACTTCTGTTTCTTGTTTCACTAGCTTCTTCCGAATACATGCCTATGGGTAAAATATTATGTTTTATGTATGCTGCTCCATGCACAAACAATTTGTGTACGATTGGAAAAACGGGATACCAGCTATATAAATTGTTATAAAGCACCCGAGTTTCTTCAGCATACCCTTCAAATTAGCTACTGTTGATAATGGTTAAAATCACGTAAAACTTTTCCAAAAGCTGAACATTCAGTCCCGTAATTTGTGCAACTTCAATCCGTTTCTCGAAGAATTTCCTGTATTGGAATTCCCACCGGTGACCCTAGGCTCATCAATACATAAGTTCAGTTGTTCTTTTAGTATGTTTCGAAGACTTTGACGCCGTTCTTTCATTTCTATATTGTTTTTCCTGACTCTCCAAGTGGGTTTGTCCATACAAAGACGATCTGCGATCCTCATGAACATTTCCAACGAATCTTGTTAGATCTGCACTTTCCTTAGCAAAAATGAGCCTAATAGGTCTGCTCAAACTCACTGAGGTTCCAGATAACGTTTTGTATCCCATTAGATTTATCTACGAGACGTAACGGCACAAGAGAAACCGCGAAAATGTGTGAATCGCTGTATTCACGCATGTCTCCTTCAGTATCTTCGTCAATGAATGATTGATTAAATCTATATTGAAATAATTTGAAGATCAAAAGATAAAGGTTCGTTCAAAATAAATTTATACCTGCTGTGGTTTGAGCTACCATATGCTCCTCATTTGAAAATCAGTTGAAGCATTTTTTCCGGAAATGTAGAATCATATTGTAAATATTTCAACAACCTTTCCACTGTATGATCCACCAAATTAATTTAATTAATTAATTTCTTATTCAATGTTAATTTCGAAGCTTCGGATCAATTTTTAACAGAACTTCAACCACATCTTTTTCACTAGACCCCTTCAGCCAGTGAACGACTATAACTTTCCTTTGAACGTTCATCACGAATAAGCGAAACTCTTGAACTGAAAACTGTGTGGTTTACTTGGGTTTGATCAAAATTATCACCGGAGAAACCAAAACTGGCTTTCACAGTCAAAAGGACATAAGTGAATAATAACTCCTTCTAAGAAAAATTCAAATCAAAATTTTTTTGTTGGGTAGTTTGTCAATCATTTATTTCAGTTTTTTGTTCTATTCATAAATAATCAAAAATCCTAATTTTTTATTTGTGCTCCTCTGGTTTTTTAAGTCTTTCAAAATGTTTACAAAAGCCATTGAATAGGCAACTCTGCTTTTGTAGTGATGAAAAATTCAGAATTGTTGACTAAGGCTAATGTCATGCTGAAACAACTAGCAACGCAACGCAACGCAACGTTCCAATAAGATTGCGTTGCATTGCATTGGTATGTCATGCTGGCGCGACCTGTCACTTTGAAATTCCCTACAAATCATCACTTCTCTACATCTGATAATGCTTTGAATCGTCTCCTTTCTTTCCGGAGCCATCAAAAACTCATCAAATCACGACCCGGATTGCAAGAATGCCGAAATTGGAACCGACAAAATTCCTTGTTTTTTTGCCGGAACTAAGAATTTATGAAAATTTTCTCGCCGATTAAGATAGTTTTTGGTTTATTATCATAAGTTCGGACAGATCTTCGTACTATTGTGCGTAAAACCCGGAATCACTGCTTCAAATCGAGAAAAAACAATGTTCCTATTGGATTTCCTACTAGTCGCGCTACTAAACACATTGGCATCAGATTGGTCGCGCTACTCAAAGCAACCAGTATGACAGGTCTGCGCGATTTCCATGGAGATCAAATGAGAGCTGGTTAGTCGTGTGAACGTTGCGTTGTAGGTCGCGTTGCTAGTTGCTTCAGCATGACATCAGCCTAAGGGTGCGAACGCAAAGAAGACAATTCCATGTCGCAGTACATAAGTGGTTTATTTCGTTATATGAAAAATGGTAATTTTGGTCAAGTTCAAATGAAAATAAAAAGCTTTAAACAAAAAACACCTCTCCAGTTTCACGATAGATTTATGTAGAAAAAAAACAATGTCAAAGAAGATAGTTCAGGCAGTTTGATTTGAGGGGCGTCCGAGTTATCCAGTTTAAGTTTTTTTTCTTCTTACGGAAAATCGTTGAACGACTAACAGTTATAGATAATAGTAAAAAAAAAAAGAGGAAGTAAATGTAGTATCGTCACTTATTCAAAGGTTGTCTAGTTTCCATTTTGTTCATCAAAGCAACACTCGATGTTATGGGGAACAACAATAAACATTCTACTTCAAACTATCAGCAAGAGCTAACGTTTTAGTTAAAAGCAGATCCTTTTCTTGGATACTACACACAAAATTTTCGAGGCTCCACTTAGCAAAAATACTGCGTTACTTTCGATTAGCAATAAGGGTTGTTTTACTAACGCGATAGCAAAATGCTTATTTTGCTTGAATTTAGTAAAAAAGCCAACTAGCTAGCCGCTTTGTTCGGATAGCAGCCGCCGGTTGCGAGAGAAAAAAAATAAATCAACGTGAATCAGTACGATTGGCGGAACCTGTGGAGCCGGGGCTGATAAGTCAGTGACGAAATGGTAGCCAGACTAACACCGGAAGCGTACAGGTAAAGAACCGGTCATGACACGAACAGATTGAATTGAAGATCGATTTTTAAAGCAGGAAATTCTGTTTTTTTTCTAGGAACTTACCAATGAATGAACAGTAATGCGGTTACGGAATCGGGTTCACAAGGTGTGATGGCCAAGTGGCCGACGGAAGGTGGATAAAACATCGGAAGCGAATAGGTATGATTCGATTCGACCATGAGAAAATCCGGCTTTTAATATGCTAAATTATTTGTTTTTCGCCAGGTTGCTCCTGCCGGCCCTCATTGCAGGATGATCGACAAAAAGGAACCATTTTCACCCGGGCGAAAGACCAATTTTAAAGATCAAGTGGAAAAATTAGTTAGTTAGTTAAGTGACTTGCATTTTTTTTTAAATAAATGAAGTGAAATAATCTGTGTTGACTTTTTCATATTCCCTCCAGAATTTCCATGGAAAAAAAAAATCAATATTCCTTATCCCCCGCGGTCTTTTCCGCCGGTTTTTGCTAAAATTTCGGTAAAACATTCCGACGGCTAACTTTTTCTCTCTTTTGCTAAAATTCTAGTAGAAAAAAATTGCTTAATCGTTTGCTAAATTTCTAGCTGGTCAAATTTGAGCAAAATTTTGCTAAATTCCGGCCTCGAAAGTTTTGTGTGTACAATAAGGATTAACTTGGATGCACGTGCTCGGAAGTGTGCCACTTTGTGTTTGTTTCGTACATATTTATGTTTGGAAATCTCACTTCGTCTTGTCTTATAGAAAGTGTTATGGCAACTGTTTCTATTTATTGCTTGTGGAGACAATCCAAAGCGCAAATGTACTTTTAACTCATCCCACCAAGCAAACAAACCTGTACCTAGCACTTTTCAACTGGTTCAAGAACTAATAGATAGAAATCAACTCACCATGTGCGACGTTATTGATACAGTCCAGATAGCGGGTACCCTCTTCATCGTACATGTACTGGCCCTGGCCGCGAACTATTTTCAACGGATCCGAACGGTAGAACAGCTGGCAGGATTTTCTGGAACGGTGAATGTAAAATGGTAAACAGAACCAATAAGTTCGAGAGCTAAACAACTACTTTAATGGATACGTGAAATGTGGAATATTTAACAACACAGCTTGATAGCTCTATAGTCCAATTTGCCGCTGATAGTGTTCGTGATATTATGCAGGTTGTTTCACCAGCACTTTTCAGTTTTGGGACAATCAACCTCAAAAACTACCATGTGTATCGACCGGCTGCCCCTTTTTGTACCGAGAGTTTTTGAGGTTAATTGTCCCGTCTCATCTGTACACGCTCAGCAAGTGTGCGTAAGAAATGTCAAAAACAACTCAATAGCTGCTTTGTCCCAGTGATGGTAAATTTCGCCCGTCACGCTTGACCCGACTAGTTTTGTTTCATCAAACGACTGGCACTGTTCTCAATTGACGGAGCCTCACTACTCGCATGACGGATAAAGCACGACAACAATCAACATTTCTACATCATCGACTGGCGAAGCTCCTACACATGGTCAAAATTTCTCCTGAGGGTGACTGGCAAATCTCTTCACACTTCGATCGGCTGCTGACGGCAGGTACAACAAAACCTGAACGACTTGCTGGCAGAGAACAACAATAGCAATAAAAAACTGAAAACGAGCTTGCTGGCAGGAGCAACAATAATAATAAATGCTTTTCTTGTTCGTCTTCGGTCATCTTCGGCTTGCTGGCAGGAGCAACAATAATAATAAATGCGTTTCTTTTTCGTCATCGGTCGTTTGAATGCGATTGCTTGACTAGGTTATTATTTTAGCTTCAAATGACTGGGAAATGAATGACTGGCAAACGAAGTGACTGGTCGTTAAGGAACAGTCAAGTGAGTTTGACGGACCAAAAGGCTTCACAGTCACAGCTTCACGCCTCATGACGATGACTTTTGCCAAGCCTGCTTTGTCCATCCTACACACTAAAATTGCAAAATTTCCGCTCGGGAATCTGACCCTCCGAATCACAGGAAAATGCTTCATCCTCACGAAATTCGAAAGGATATCTGATCGAATCTCGTAACGTTTTGTTTAACCTGACATCCAGTATTGAATGTTTACGAGTGCACAGGTACTCGAACAAGCGTCCAGAAATTCAGGACAGTGCCCACATGTGCCACAGGCTCATCTGGTTTCGCGCGTTTTTTGCCGGTGCCGATGAACAAGTAGCTGTTACTATCCTGTTTCTATCGTGTGCGGTGTCACAGCTGCATCGTAATTTTTTTTTTCAAGTTTAGTTTCAAATTTTCTAAAAGTGGATGTGTGAAGGAAGACTCGCCTCGCCCCAGTAAGTGTAGCTTGGCACAAAAACCCAGCGGAGAATAATCGCAGCAACGATAGACTGAAAACCGATTAGGAAAAATTGAAGCCTGTAAGAAACGTAAGAAAATATTTGAATGGCATATATTTTAAGGTTTTTTTTTGTGGTTTAGGCTAAACGTACGGCTTTCGGCAGACGGTTCAACCAAAGGTTCAACTGAAAACCGTTGCAGAATAACCATGCAGCTTTTTTCCGTGAGATGCAGAATGGTGAAAGTGCAAGGAAACAATTCCACCCAGAGCATGAGGCAACAAGTCCTACCGACCAGGAAGTGGAATAAATCACAATGAGGAAAGCCATCACCGATCCAGAAAAGTGATTTATTATACCTTCCGGTTACTCTATAATAAAGTGATTTAAAAGTGTTATTTTTAATGTGAGCTGTGTGAAATGATAGTGCAAAATAAAATTTGTGAAATAAATTAAAGTTTCAACAGTATTTTTTATTTATTTTGATTCGAAAAAAGAGAATGCAAAACGATTTCAGAATTTCCAATAATTCTCGGAATGAGTCCGTTTCGAACGTTCAGGAGAATTTCAAAACTACCTGTAAATTGCCGGAGGAACGCGTATCGAGCCTACAGGACAGTTTGACAGTTGTTTTCCTGAGCTCTTTTTCTGTCCCGAGATCGTCCTGTAATTTCAGCTGTTGAAAATACAGGACGAAATCGTTCCGACCACAGGAGAAAAGATTAAGCACTGACCATACTGACTGGACACTCGATTTCGTTTTCTGGATAATTTTTCCAGAAAAAAAACAAAAAAAAATCATTTGTCCAACAGTACGCAATGTCGATTCCAGAGTGCGCATCGATCGATTTGAAGAAATGCTATCCCAGTTAGGAAATGCCACCCAACTTTAAAAATAAAACACGCAATTTCTACGATAAAATCGGGCTAAACAGGACCATATTTCCTACAGGGCATTTTTTGTCAAATTTTTCAGGTTCGCCACCTGCCGTCGGTATTGCGAACCTGCAAAAGCTGACAACAAAAAATTAGACAGAAAATGGTTGAATTTTTGTTCTAAGAGTCAAGTCAGTGTGGTCAGTGGATTAAGTGTGTACATTTTATTTTATTTTTCTCAAAGTATCTCGCTCTTAGATTCATTTAATGATCAATTTTGAGTTTATAATGCCAAAAGATCTAATATATAAAAATGGAGGCGTTTTCTTTGTAACACCATCACGTATAAACGGGCGGTCGAAATAAAGTAAAATTTGGTATCCGAGGGTTTTTCGTGCCAGAGATGGTTTGTATTAGTGAACCTACATGTAAGAGAAGCGACGTCCGAAACAGAAAATTCCAATCGATACAAACAAACTGTCAAAACAGATTCCATGGCAATCGTACCGAGCTTTTGTTGAGAGCTTATATCACTGCTTATATATAGCTTTCTAATTGAAAACTCAACGAAGGAGAGTATTGTGATTGCTATTGTAGTTCAAGCAAATAATTTTAAAGCACGTCATATGAATTTATGATAAGGAGCAATTGTATTCTCTACTCTGATGGATTGTGTTCGTAGTTAGAAAACTATGTGATCGTTAACAAAATTCAAGTCATACCGTTTATTGCGATCCATCAGAAATCAAATTCAATGTTATTTTGTTGGATTGATTGAGCGTTCACTTTAGAGCTTGAACATTGAGCCAGAACACAGTGCTGAGGATTTTTTTTGTCCAAGCTTTCGGCGATGTGACCAGATACCAAGTAACAATTTAGGTTTTCTAGGGGACTCCATACCAACTATAAATTAAAGCTACCCAAGTAACACACAAAAGTAGAATAGGTTTTATAATTTTTGCAAGGAGTTTTATAAGTGATATATTATACCGTTTACTATTTTAAAATGTATTCATTAAAAACCTATTCACAACATATCACCACACACAAAATTTTCGAGGCCGGAATTTAGCAAAATTTTGCTCAAATTTGACCAGCTAGAAATTTAGCAATCAATTTAGCAATATTTTTTCACTAAAATTTTAGCAAACCAGAGAAAAAGTTAGCCGCCGCAATTTTTACTCAAATTTCTAGCAAAATCCGAAGAAAAAAACCGCCCAGAATTTTTATTTACAAAATTTATAATTTTTCCTTTAGAAACGCAGGGAGGTTATCAAATTTAAAATAAAAAAAAAATGCTTTCACCTTTTACTTTAATTTATTTTCTGGATTTACACTTGTCCACCAGCGTTGTGAAAACTTTTTCGAACTTTGCCAATAATTACTTTTTTCTTGCGCCTGGATCGGGTTGTTCCGGATGTGGGTAGGTTGACCGTTCGTTTCCGGATGTTTCCATCGTCGACCAACATTAAGCATGTTCCTTTTTCGGAGACTTGGCAACCTCTTAGGTGAATCCCCGGCTTTGGTGTTGTATTCGCTGGGAGCGCCATCCTGGTAAAAATGGAAAATTTACATATGAAAAACTTAAAAAGTTTGTTTGCGTCTAGATTGGTCTTTACCTGTTTGCTTTCCAGTATAGATCCGCTTGGTCGTCGTCCGCTTGGTCATCAAAATCACCGCTGGCACCGAATTTCCGTAACCGAACTTATGTTTTCTTTTCGGCGGTAAAGGCGGCTGTTATTCAAAAGAAAAGCGGCCAGAAAAATTAGTTTTTACTCAAATCAAGCAAATTTAGCTTTTTGCTAACTCTAAAGTAGAAAAATTGTTTTGCTAACGGGAAGTAACAGCGAATTTTTGCTAAGTGGAGCCCCGAAAGTTTTGTGTGCAGGATAGCTACAAGCGTCTTATAAAGTCAATCTATGAAACAGCAATAAATTTATCTGATTGCGTTTTTTATTTAACTCTTTGTGCAAGCTATAAAACATTTTTATACCTTTAAACATAAACCATTTGAAAAAGTCATGAAACATCTGCATACAGACCTGTTTTGATCTATAAAAGCCTTTTTAAATTATTTTGTAGCACTTGTGTTCTTATATGATATTTACGAGAAGCTTCGGTTTTATAATTGTTCCTTAATGACTGATTGTTGCCTCTTTAAACCGTTTATATGAAACAAATCCCTCTATACGACAAAATAAGCTTGTAAGCGGTATTTCGCCAAATAAAGGGTTTATAAAAGAAAGTTATGTAGTTATTGATCAAAATGTGAACAATAAGATGTTTTTCGGCAGCGAAAGGAGAAATAATTGTTTTCGCGTTTGTCAGGAACAACAACGGATGAAGTTGACCTCGTCGCTCGTCAGAAAAACGGAAAGGAATGCTGCTCAGGATTAATTATCCACTGGAAGTGTACAGCTTACCGGAGTTATCCTTGTTCCGCGATAATTGAAGTTTTCGTGAAAATAATCGACGAACAAAGTTGTCTCTCAAGAGCATCAAAACAACATTGTGTTTTTCTAAGTGAATAAAGTTATCTGTTGAAATAATTTGAAAAATAATTTGAAAAGTTGTGTCAATTATTTTTATGGCAATGCTGCATATTTGATTACAGCTGAGAGACCATTGTGTTGTTGTGGAATCTCATGTGCAATTATTTTGTTTGCTATGAGTTTATAAGGCACATGTAATGGTCTTTCAATAATTTTTCTAGAAGGCCTTGACACTTTTTGTGTTTATAAGACTTATCAAAATGCCTCAAAGACACGCATCAAGGCTAAAGCAGTTTTGTAGGGATGTCTCACAGAATGCTATATAACTTTTCCGATTTATAGAATCGGCATCCAAGCCTTTTTCGAATTTTACACACTTTATTAAAACATAAAAGTTATGTAAAAGTATATTAGTTCGATAAGTTATTTTACGGAAACAAAATCATTTTTCAAGTGTCCAATAAAGACTATTATAAATTTTATATATTAGCGCCATTTTTATGACAAATAATGATGAATGTATAAACGATGTATTTCTATTTAAGAAAGTAAACTTTATCTTGTGCATATTTTTAATACATTTTTACATCATTATGGCTGATATACTGTAGAAAATTGTTCACCAACCGCATAAAAGATTCAGAAGTTGGAAACGATATTCTTTAAATATTATTTATCGGATTATTATTCATTTGAAGTACGAATTTTAGCTGGCCCCTAATTTTTCTCAACTTTTCTCATACATATTTGCGATAAATTTGAAAGCGCAAGTCAATCAACCACAGGAAACGAAATTCAGGATGAAAAAATAACATTGATTTACTGAATAAAATGATGATAAACTGGATAAGCTTTGTGTTTCATTTTATTTTTATATTTGCTTCGGACGAGATTTATTTGTTTTAAAATTGATCACCAGGATCCTCATTAAGGTGCAGAATTATTTGTAGATGAAAATAATATAATAATATAAAATAATAAGCGGAATTTATAAAGAATTTTAAATTTGATTTGGCATGTCAAAGTTTTATAATTTGCTCTACAGAACCTACTGCAGAAGGGCCTTTTTATGCTGCTAAGCGTTGTATTGCAGTTTTATTGATCCTTACATAACCGTACGCGATTTATAGCTTTAATTTATAGTTGGTATGGATTCCTTTAGAAAACCTAAATTGTTACTTGGGTATAAAACCGCGTCCGGTTATGTAAGGATCAATAAAACTGCAATACAACGCTTAGTAGCACAAAAAGGCCCTTCTGCAGTAGGTTCTGCAGAGCTAATAATAAAACCTTTCCAATCCAAACCTATTTATTATGTTATTTTCATCCACAAATAATTCTGCTCCAGAATTGGGTTTTTTTCAAAACAATTGAAGCTCTTTCAAACCAAAAATGAAAAAAAAAACAAAGCACAAAGGATATATTCATTAGGTGGGTGCTATTTTTTAAGCCGGAATTCTCAATACCTGCTATTTATTTACTTGCGCTTTCAAATTTACCGCAAATAGGTTTGAAAATAATTGGGTAAAATTATGGGCCTGCTGTAAATCGTTCTTTTAAACAATAAAAATCCGATTAAATAGATCGAATAAATATTGCTTTGAACTATTGAATATCTTGCGGTTTGGAAATAAATTTTAAACATTATCTCAGCAATAAGGATATCCAAGTTTATTATGAAACATGAATAAGATAAGAGTTTCTCTTCAAAATAAAAAGATAACGTTTATAAATTCACCATTATTTGTCTTACAAATGGCGCTAATATATGAAATCTATAAAAGTCGTAATTGAACTCTTAAAAACGATTTTGCTTTCTGAAAAATGCTAATAGAACTGTTTTTCTTTTAAATGACTTTTTTTTGTCTTATAAACGTGTGTGGAATTCGAAAACGAAGCTCCTATGGTATTCTATAAACCGACAAAGTTATATAGCATTTTGTGAGTCTTTCCTTCAAAACTGCTCAGGCTTGTTGAGTTTCTTTGAAGCATTTATAGAACCATTCTGATTTGGATATTTTTGGCGGTAATTGGATGGATAATTAAAAACATTTTTAAATCTTTTATTTATTTTTTTATTGAGTTGAAAATTATAACACAATGCATCATATGTTTTTTCCAATAGAACTCTTTAAAATTTTCGGATGATCTTCCGATTAATTTCGCGAAAAAATAAAACAAATCTGCGGCTGAGATCACACAAAATACTGCACTTTTACCTGAGATTCCTTCACAACATTACGCACTCTCATCAGGTTATAAATTATGCTGCATACCGTTCCTGGTGATCGGAGAGATGAACTTCGTCCTTTATTATTCTCAGAGGATGCGAAATTACAGATTAACTTGTTTTTCACAGAAAACATTCCATTGTTGACATTTTGGACGATTAAGAGACGCCTGACTGTTGTAAGCCAATTATACGACCGAATAACTTTAATAAAACTTTTACAGCGTATATAAGTTTTAGTTTCTTATTAACGGTTTATAGACGCCACGAAAAGTTATTTATTAGCATTTTTAAAACCTAAGCCACTTGTAATGACCGTATAAGAACACGAATACTAGGAATTTGTTTGAAAGGGCTTTTATAAATCTGAATAGGTTCATAGGAAGGCATACTTAAACATTTTCAAATCGTCTATCTCTTCAAGTATAAAAATGTTTTATAGGACACTCAAAGTGCCTAATAAAAATCAAATCTCAAAAGTTTAATGTTGTTATATAAGTTGGAAATATAATGCGCGTGTAGATGTCCTAGAGACTAGTTGTAAAAAGGTTATCATTGAATGCTTTTTAAACCAATAAAGGATATTATACGTCGTTTATAAACTAGCGTACAAAAATTATAAAACCAATCTGAATTTTGTGTGTTACTTGGGATACTCTTTTTCGAGTGAGATCAGATGTCGCTTTTCTGATATGCAGGTTCATTATTTGTATAATAGTTTCGAGAACCTCACTTTTTATGGAAGAGGGGCTCCCTAACAAAATCAACTTGAAATCGGACACAACTCGAAAAACTTTGATTTTCATGAAAACTATTTCACGAGCACGAATAAGTTAAAGATTTGTAGATGAAGTTAAACATTTTCTAACGATTTATTTAGTAAAAGGTAAAACGAAGTTTACCGGGTTAGCTAGTTTTTCGTATTTCAAATTATATTTCATGATTTTTCAGATTTTTAGAATTGTTTTACAAAGTTTTACGTTCGAAAGAAAAAAACAAATGTTTGTTTCTTAATTTATCGACATTATCTATGAAAAGCGATGTCTTTCTTTAGTAAGAACGTCATAAAGAGTGATACGGTCAAAATTTGGTCAAGGGAAAACGCGTGAAAATCGGTGAAATCGTTTATTTAAAAAATCAAATTAAATTTCTTTTTCAAGTTTAATTAGTATAAAATTCAGGAAAAATATTCAGTTAGGCTTCCGCTTTTCCGAATCCGAATTGCCGGGCCTTACGCTTAACCCCTGCCATCAGATTTTGTACAGCCACCTTGTCCACCTTCTTCGCCGCGGAAAGCCAGTTTGCCTTGAACTGCTGCTCGTCCTTAGCAGTTTTTTGGTCTTCTTTAGGTTCCGCTTGACAATAGCCCAGTATTTCTCAATTGGGTGGAGCTCTGGCGTGTTGGGAGGGTTCTTGTCCTTGGGAACCACCTGCACGTTGTTGGCGGCGTACCACTCCATGGCATTTTTACCGTAATGGCAAGATGCCAAATCCGGCCAAAACAGTACGGAACAACCGTGTTTCTTCAGGAAAGGCAGCAGACGTTTATTCAAACACTCTTTCACGTAAATTTCTTGGTTGACAGTTCTGGAAGCTATGAAAATGCTGCTTTTCAGATGGCTTGCCAAACCATACATTTCTCCGCGAACTTTGACAGTTTCATGTGCTTGAAAATATCTGCTACCTTTCCCCTTCCTTTTGCCGTATAAAACTCCTGTCCCGGAAGCTGCTTGTAGTCGGCTTTGACGTAGGTTTCGTCGTCCATTACCACGCAGTCAAACTTCGTCAGCATCGTCATATACAGCCTCCGGGATCGCGCTTTGGCCGTCGTATTTTGTTTATCGTCTTGATTTGGAGTCACTACCTTCTTGTAAGTCGATAGTCCGGCTCGTTTTTTGACTCGATGCACGGTTGTAGACGATACACCCAGCTTATTTGCGGCATCTCGGAGAGAGAGGTTAGGGTTTCGCTTGAAACTACCGGCAACTCTCTTTGTCGTCTCAGCGGCTTCCGGTTTTCGATTTCCCCCGATCCAGACTTCCTGGCTGTCGACAAACGTTCCCCAAACACTTTAAATACATTTGTAACGGTTGATTTGGAAACTTTTAGCGATTTTGCCAGCTTTGCGTGCGAGTAGCTCGGATTTTCGCGATGCGCGAGCAAAATTTTGATACGCTGCTCTTCTTCCTTGGACGGCATTTTGACAACTGAAGAGTGAATTCCAAAATCAAAATAGGAGCAACATTTTACACACACACCTTCAAAATGAAAACGTTTTTTAAATGCAAAATTGAAAGAAATACGTCAAGTTGATATTGACCAAATTTTGACCGTATCACCCTTTATCAGCTGTGACAACTAAATGCTTTCGGATGTTCGAAAGCGCGAATTTTTAGCACAGAACTTAAAAAAAAGTTTTTCTATACATCGGTTGGATTTTTTATTCCCTCTTATGGCGAGGGTGTCCTCTACGATATATAAAATTTACAGAAGTGCTAAGGGGATGAATAACGCGACAGCGTTAAAATCCTAGAAAAAAGAATTAAAAAAAACAGAAGTGCTAAATTTAATTTGTTTGAAACGTGACTGCATGTTCCGATGCAATGCATCTTAGGTGTTACTATTCACGTATTGAATAAGTTTCACGAAATACACGAGCTCTCTGCGCTGATAAGACGAGTTATTTCTTCAAACAGACCTAGCAAATCAAGTGCGGGATTTATCAAGTCCATCTCAGTTTAAGACTAATTCTTAGTACTGGTACTAGTCTCGAGAATAACCGACAACAAAATCACTTTTTTTATATTCTTAAATGTCCTAGCGAATACAAAAGTATGAATTATCCGGTATTCGATCGCTGACCGAAAACTGCTATTCGGTACAGCTCTGGCTGCGCTTTAATGAAATTGAGGCATGTCTAGACGTTCGAAATGACATATTTAGCATAATTTTTGTTTTTCTATGCGCTTCCGAACGGCCGATAACGGTGAAGTCTTGTAATGAAGGTTATCACAGCTGATAGGGGAAATGGTTGTATAACGATCTGGGTTTTGGCAAACTATCATATCTACCTGCCATTTACGACTGTCTGGGACTTGGACAGGTAGCTGATGTCTAATAATTTGAATACACGTCTTGCTTGTTCAGTGCCGCAAAAATGCCGATGGGTCATTTACATGGGAAGCACCAGACGACACCGGATGACATGTGATTGAAACAACTAACTTTTGTGTCTAAATATAAACTGTTCCACTTACCCGATATGTTTGTTTCTCAGTTTGATGGTATCAGCTTTGGGCATATCCTCCTTGACCTCCATGATGATAAAATCTCGGCGATAAGCGATTACGGAAGATAATCAGATAGCTTTTGTAAGCTGGCAACACACTCAACCCAATTTCAAGATAGGATTTTTATTTTTACGCCGCCAGTCGGTTTCCTTTTCTTTGTCCTTCAAAACGAACCGGGGTGACAACCTGTCTGTGTACCGATAAATGCGCACGTGCCAAATTTCGCCAGAATCACAAAACAAACGCGAAGATCTCACACTCACGCTTCAGGCGACAACACGGCAAGGATATGTAACTACTTAACACTTTTCAGCGAAATGAATTGTATCCCGCTAAAGTTGGCAAGGACCCTTCGACATCGGACACGATCCCCGAGACCTAGATCCTGCCTGACCGACCGAGATTGATGTTATACACCGAAATGATAACTTCAAACTGAGCCAAGCCGTTGGAGGCACGCCACTATTTGTATTCCCATTTCCAATCTCTCTTTCAGCCAGCACGTTGTTGTACTTGTACTGCTTGCTGCTACTGGGTTTCATTTGAGTCGAGCACATCAGGCAGCGCTAAGGGGGTGTGGCCGAAAACGTACCTACCAATCCGAAGTGTGGTCGAAGCTTTAAGTGTGGTCCTCCCCTGTAGAATCCGTGCAACTATCTATGAGAGTCTAAAGAGAAAACAAAAATTTATATTTTCGGACTATTTTTGACAGCGGCAGAATGCCACGTATTCCCCCGCAGAATGTTTGTTTGTATCAATCATCTCTTCGGCTGTTCTTCTCCTCCTAGCTAGCAGCCATGCAGTTCCTTATCATTGTACCACCACGCTGTCTAGATTTGATTGACTTATTTTGAGCGCGCTGCTGCTTATGCTTTTTTTTCTTGCTTCAATCGATTAAGTAAGTAACTATAGTTAGTGATATGTAGATAAGTTCATCAAACATGAACTAGTTTTCAAGTTCCATTTTCCTACGTAGTCATATACATTTCTATATTTTTTTTTTCTTTCTATGAAAATATCGAAGTTTCAGGGCTGGTAGCGGTTTGACAATGAAATAGTAGTGACTTTAGTGACCAAAATTTGAAAAAAAGTGACCAAATAGTGACTTTGAGGACCGAAAAAAGTGACCAAAATGTGACTAAGTAGAACGAAAAAAGTAACTTTGAAGTACAAAAAATGTGACCAAATAGATTTTGAAGCAATTAAAATAGTCAGCCGAAGATAATTCTGTGGTTATCAAGTTTACTTGTTACCGCTTTAATCTGGTGTTCAAAGTCGGCAACAAATCCTACGGGTGACACAAATATTTTTGTTCTTTTGTTCGCGTTAATTTGTCTTGTTTTTTGTTATTATGGCTCGATCCGTTGAAGTCTATTTAAATTTAAATTCTTGTTGTAAATGTACTTGCCCGCTGTTGTCCTATTTGGGGTCTATCGTCAACTGACAGTTGACCTAATGCCAGTCATGTATTAACCGGATATCCAAGTTCTAGGCGAAGAGGAACCAGGGGAATGGAATGAGGTGAGATGCGGCGGAAAAGAATGGGGTCTTGGGGCTGCTGAAGGCTGAGCCCCGATCACTTTAGTTGAGACTTGGAAAGCGACCAAACGTACCTTAACAAACAAACAAAAACCCTCACGATACTATCCGTTCGGGTCAGAGTGCGTGTGTGGCCGAAGAGCCTATCATAACCGGAAGTGTACGGTGGTGAATTGTGTCCGGAGATCCGGCTTGAGGTTCTGGTGAGTTATTCCCGTAGCCAGACCCAGTGTGGTACTGTTGCGACTACCGTCAACATTGGTTCGACAGGCTGAACCCCGTACCTTCCCGCCCGTTCCGAGAAGCGCCACGCTGTTTTCCAGCGCTTCGTCGGATTATCACAGTCTCGACCGCACCCGCTGAGACAGCCCATAGCGGACCCGAACGACACCACTGACAATCGACCCACCTGGTGAAATTGTCTGACGCACCAGAATCCGCCAACCCGCTGACGGCCAACATCCCTTTGCCTAACCGGTTGGTGGATGTAAACAATCCCCGAAGACGCCCATCGAAACGCTCCCGCAGCCTGGACAATTCGAGCACGACGCTGGTTCCGAATCCGACCGCTACCCTGTTGATGGCCATCACGTTCACCCGACTCCAAAGACTGGCACCAAACGGCAAGTTACAAAAATAAACCTTATCATTACCGTATCATTCCGTAAATTTATAATTTCTGTCGAGCCATAGGTTGTATTTGTCTTGTCCGCCAGAGATTTGTCCGCTTTGATCATTCGATTGGTTGTTCCCATTCTCCCTAGGACGTCGTAGCGACCCTGAGAAAGCGTAAGTATCGTCTGAGCTAGCTGGGAGTATTGGCCAAGGCCTTTACTTTCATACTAAAGATGATTTTTGATCTGCAAGTGTTAAATGTTCATTGGATTACAAATTTATTCCTTTTTGTATCATGAAAAAAGAATTTAAGTCCACCGTCTTCGGTAATCCTTCGGCTTTTCGGCGCTTTTTCTTCCCTACGGTATCTTGAACTTGGTCAGCAGCTCGATTTTGTGACGACTGCTGTTTCCTAACAGCAGGGTTGCTAGCAATTTTTCGTTTTGGAATTCCAAAGTTTTTCTCGGTTTTCCCTGGTTTTTTCGCGTTTATAAATTGTTATTGTTATTATTATTATTAATTCATCGAACAATTGTGTTTAAATGAATAACTTCACGATCACAAAGAATGAAACGATCTTGATTGGTGTAACCGACGAACAAAACGACTTGATGGCTCTCCGAACTGATGTGAGTGCTCAACATCCTGGAATATGCGCATCATTGCGCTGATTGGTTCATTGTAACCGTAGGATGTCCTATGAGTTCGACTCGACAGCAGCGAATGAGATCGTGACATTCTCGACGGAGCCCTAAAGCTGATCATCCTAAGCAGGTTTGGTGATTGTACTTCTCCGTTCAAAATTTTAGCGACAAATGTGGCCTGTTGAGTTTTTCGACGACATTCGAGAGAATCTAGTCCTAAAAGCTGGCACCGATGAGGATGAGGGGGTAGATCTTCGGGATGGTTCCACGGCAGATGACGTAAGGCGGATCTGATAAACCGCTTTTGCACTCGTTCGATTCGTAAGATCCAGCTTAGCTGGTATGGGGCCCATACGATTGAAGCGTGCTCAAGAATGGATCGGACAAGTGCACAGTACAGTGACTTCAAGCAATACGGATCTGTGAATTCTCGCGCTATTTTCAAGATAAAGCCGAGTTGTTTATTGGCTTTATTGATGACCACAGTACGTTGATTGTTGAAGGTAAGATGATCATCCAGGATAACACCAAGATCATTAACTTCGAATACTCTATTTATGTGCTCATTGCCGATGTAGTAGTTATGTAGAACAGGTGATTTTTTCCGGTGAAAAGTTATGACCGAACACTTTGAGACACTAACAGATAATTTGTTACGTCTACACCATTCATCAAAGTTGTCTAACAAAGATTGAAGGTATTCACAATCCGCAGCGCATTCTATTGGAACGAATATTTTAAGATCGTCTGCATATGCAATTTTTGTTCCATTATCTAAGCTAGCAATCAAATCGTTGAAAAACAAAGCAAACAACAAAGGTCCCAAATTGCTGCCTTGAGGGACGCCGGATCGGTTTGTAAACGGAAAAGAGATGCTATCATCAATCTTAATCCTTATGCACCTGTCAGTTAAAAATGACTTCAGCCAATGAATCATATTGTTGTGGACACCGAGCTTGGCAAGCTTTGCTAGTAGAATTCGATGATCAATCGCGTCAAATGCGGCTTTGATGTCGGTATAAACAGCATCAACTTGCTTCTTATTCTCTAGTTGATTCAAACAGAAAGACGTGTATTCTAAAAGGTTCGTACATACCGATCTTCCAGACATAAACCCATGTTGTTCCGATGAAATGTATTGCGAAGAAGCAACTAGTAAGGCTTGGCTAACTACAATTTCGAACAGTTTTGATCCAGCAGACAAGCTTGTTATTCCACGGTATTGTTTCACGTTACGACGTTCGCCAGTTTTAAAAATCGGAAACATAAACGAAGTTTTCCACAGCTCTGGAAATTTCCGTTGTTGGAAGGATCGGATAAATGATGATTTACCGATATTTTTTATACTCGTTTTTGATTTAAAATCATGGCGAATAAAAAAAAATAATATAAAAAGCTTCAAATTTCTAATAATTGTACCCCAAAACTTGTTAACCGATTAGAAATCATGGCAAACACAAATCTAACGAACTGGGCATGTATTCGTTGGTTTGCTCCACAATTTCACTAATTTTGCAAAAAATGTCCAGTTCAATTGATCTTGGAACTATGATGTAGTACTTTTCAGCCAATATAAATTTTCTAGAATTTCTATAGAGTTCTAGAAAAAAAGTATAATTTATATAGAAATATGTTAACAATACATCGAACAATACATACTATAAAATCAACTTGAATGGGGATTACAAAACTTAAAATCATCATATTGCCGGAAAATACTTAGTTATTTTCTAAATCCAGTTATATTTTTTTGTACAAATCCAAAGAAATGTTTTTGAAAAAAAATGTTTTTTAAAACAAAACAATAAATAACTATAGTAACAGTGATTTGAACTAAAGATTCATGAAAATATAGAAACCGTGTATAAAACAGGGCTGAGGTTTAATTGTTTGAGTTTAAGATATTATTTTTTATCAGGGTTAAGACCTTAGATTTCGGAAACTATAAGCAACAGCATAACGTAGAATGAATTAAAAACTTAATGTAATGTTTCCTTCCTCAGACCAATTCAAACGAAATACACAACAACAACTACATTGAAATTTCTGATGAATTTCTGATAAAAAAAAAGGTGTAACTCTGCTTAAAAACGTCTCACGCTGCCAAATTATTTGCATTTTGCATAAAATAATTTTATGAAATATGTATATCGAATACTGAATAATTTTACGTCGAAACTGAAACTTGTACAGCCTAACCTGGATGTGCGAGAAACCTCTATAGTGAGAGAAAACAACGAGTCTCAAGATTTGCAAAACACAAAACCTCTTCAAGTGAGAGTGTAATACCTCCATAAACTAGAATCGTTTTCCTGACTAGACCAAGGAAGTTAGAGAAAATAACACTTTTGTATCATATTGAAACATACTTAGAAAACTTCGAACTGATGCATCAACTGGTGTCAAGTGGATTTAGTCAAATACAGTTGAATTTCTAGATCACTTTAATTCATTTGTATGTTGCTGACTCTCTATAAAAGAGAACTTTAAGAGAGGAAAAAAGTTCAGTTTTGTGTTTAATTTTGTCATTATTAGTTTCATTATTAAATTAATATTATTTGAGTTATGCTTGTGAGTGTAGCACACTTGCGGAGACCGATAAAATGAGATAACTCGTATTTCTCCGCAATTAGTTAAAAAAGTGATAACATAAACGCTTATTTTACTAATGAACGAAAATAAGCGATTATGAGATAAATCTATATCGAGACTCTCAAAAATACTCTTAAATTTTGAAATAATTCTAAAATATTTTTGAAACTTCGTGAAAAAATCCAAAAATGTAAAATTTCCCGGTGAGATGCCGAAATTCCCAGTTTTTTCTCGGTTTCCCGGTGACGTGATCAAATTCCAAAGTTTTTCCCGGTTCGCTAGCAACCCTGTAACAGTCGAAACTCCCACTAGCATCGCTTGAGCTAGCTCGACTTCTGCCATATTATCTGCCTTTTGAGTCGTGCGTTTGCTTCCAACAAAAATCTAAAGAATATAAAAATATTAAAGTTATTCTATTTGGGTACAATTTTCCAACAACGATGTTTTCAGGTGAAAGAAGGTTCTCAACGTTATCAAAAATATCCTTTGGTAGTATCGCATCGGCAGGCCAAACATCCTTTTTGCACACTCTGGTTACTATAGTACGGACTACGGACTAACCTCTCGAGTTCTGAATACATTAGGTTAATGAGTGGTTCTTCTCTCTGGAAGAAACCTATATAAAAACATCCATTCATTAGGACCGACCCAAACATAGGGGAATTAAATGCGGATTTTCAAATCAATATTCGCCTCATGTCAATATTAACACGCGCAATTCAAATTACTCTTTCATTGGTTTATTTTCGGTGAAAAAAGTGACTTTTGGTGATAAAGGTGACCATTTTTCGGAAAATAGTGACTTTAGTGACCAAAAGGTGAAAAAAGTGACTTTTTAGTGACTGACCCAAAAAAAGTGACCAAGTCACTAAAAAGTGACTCGCTACCAGCCCTGAAGTTTATAAGCACGGTTTTTGAACGTGTTCTAAAACGTGTGGCATAGAAACCAATAGCATTCCTCGAGGCACCTGAATTTGAATGTTTATTTGAAGAAGTATTTTATGCTAGAAATTATATAGTTTAGGGTGGCAATGGGAACAATTTCATCATCAATTAAAAAAATAAAGACCTATCCGAGATATTAACCAAACAGTAGCGCTACAAAGTGCTCCATACAAGAGTTTAGAGAATTTGGGAAGCTTTTAGGAATAGGCATATAATTAAAAGGGAATTAGATCCTAATGTTTTTTTTCGATAATTATTGGACAAAATTTTGTCATGAAAAGGTACTTGCAAGACATGCCGACAGAAATACATTCGATTTTTTAACAAAAATTTTCGAAAAATGTGCAAACAGCTCTCACATAAGAGCAGACATTCCAGAAGTGAAGTACAACTCTTAAATAAATCTATAAAAAGTCTAAATCATTTTAAATCTTCTTTCAGTACAATAAACAACTCAAACACTCTATTGATTTCAGAAAAAAAACATCAAATTTATTACTTTGGTTAACAGAAAACAGGATAAAATTCCAGTTTTTTCAACCAGGTTTTTCCTTGTTAGAATGCTTTCCAAAACGGAACTTTCGTAAATTTAGCTTACAAATATCTTCAACAATTTTTTTGAATGAATGTTTTTGGGAAAATATCACTTTTTCATTCAAAAACTTTTAAAATACTTAGGTGTGTTTTCAATCGCAAGAAAAACACCAGTTTTTGAAACTCAATTTATCGCTTAGTAGCTATGAATATTTTTTTCAAAAAATATTGAAAACACTAGAAGAAGACCTAAAAGTTGATTCTACTTAGTTTTTAAGAGATCTCTGAAGTAAAAAGCCGTAGTAAAATGAGTTTTAAATTCATCGAAAATTTACACCCTTCCCGAGCAGACTTTGATGCCTAAATTGATAGTAAACCGAGACCAAAATAAGGTGTCAACAGCAAATTGATAGCATCTTTTGCTGGTCAATTTTGTACGAAAGCAAAATTAGGTATAATTAAGCTTTCATATATTTTTGTTTGACAGCAAACTGAGGCCAAATTTAGGTATCTACAGCAAACAATCAGCAAAATTTGGTATAGAATTTTAATTGATAGCAAAACAAGGCATAAAAGAGGTGTCAATTTTTTTTATTATAACACTTAAATCCCAGACCAAAGTTTAGCATCATTTGCTGTATAACTTTCACAAAGGCAAAATTAGGCATCGATTTACTTAATTTTGACAAAATTCAAATCTATAGTTTATATTAAAGCATATTCTGGTAAAGAAATTACCTAATCATTTATTTCTGCAAAAAATATAAATTGATAGCAAAACAAAGCATAATTGAGCTATGCATATTTTTTTAGATTACTAAGAGAGCTATGCTCACTGTATTTAAAAAAAAAAAAACTAAAGTTCACCAACATGACCAACATCCGTGTAGCATTGAATTTCTCAACCTTAAAAGAAAATAAAAACTTGAAGCAAATTATTGAAAATTTCAGTGATTTAAACTAACGAAACATGTTTCCAGGAAAAAAAAAAATATTAAAAAACAATTTAGCCTCTGTAGTAGGATTTCCTTTTTTTTGCATTCGTATTTATTTATACCAAAAAGTTTCTTACTTTGACAGATTATGTGCTTATTTGAAATATCACTCAAATAGCGCAATAAATATAATACTAATAATAATAATAATTGTTTATTAAAATAAGCTATTAGATTAGTTTAATTTATTTTGATAGTGATAGAATGAATAATATCATCAAAAATCAAATTTAAAATGTCCATGGATTTTATTTCTATCTAATACGAAAGTTTCGAAAAACGACAACACCTATCCAAATGTATAAACGATCGCATTGTTTGGTAAAACGAAGAACCACTTCTAAGTTTACCATAAGTTAATTTTATTTTCGAAACTTTTATGTGTAGTTGCTCATTGTTTGATAGCAAATAAAAATGTTTCTTATACTAATGAATGTAGTTTTTCATGCAATAGCTATAAGCTAAGTTTAAATTATTAAATGTAATATATTTCTTGATAGGCAATCGTAATCGTAGGCATGAGGGCGACAACTGACTGTCAAAGAGCGTTCCGTCTCCACCCTCCACCACTGAGAAAATTTATTACCCCTTGCCTTCTTTGCCTCAAAATGGTAGGCGTCCCGTTTTAACGTTTTCTAAAGTGTTGCCAAGTGCACTTTTCAGTGCATAATTGGATGTAGAAATTAATCTTATAAACGTGACATCAAGGTTTTTTTTTAAACATTATACATACACACCTTGAGCAACATGTAGTTAAAATGAAGTAGGTATTGACATTATAATGATATCGAGAATATGTATGTGCTTTAAGTTAAAATCATAGACTACAGAAATAATCATAATTGTCACTGTTTCGCAGAACGTGAAAAAAACGTAGCGTTAAAAAATTGAACTCATAGCTTTATTTTGAAATATTAGGAAAAGCAAGGCACAAACTTGTCGCGACAATAGTTTATTGACAACATTTCCTTCCCATCAGAATATATCAACATGTAGTTTCTCCCAGTTTGAGATAGGAAATCGAATTTATAAAACAAAGTACAAGCGCGGGTACTCATGATGATTATATTATTGATTTTTTTTCATATGGTAATGTCGCCTTTCTGAACTGTTATGCTAGACTTCTAGTCTCTTTGAACTCGACGAATTCGATATGCCTTCGTACAGTAGAGTCCATCTCTGGACTCCGACACACAAGAAAATAAAATCTAGCATACTGGCAACCACGTTTTTCAAACGTCAAACGAAACGACATAACCAAAACAAACCCAAAAAAGTTCATCAAGCGGATCGGTTTCTTTTGCTGGTTCCCTAGAAATCGTCTGGCCAATTGATTTTGGGCTGAACTGTTAACGAGTGTGTGCCGAGGAAGGAGCTGTGGTGTTCTTGTTTTAAAAAGACCGTGAACTTCCCACATCGTTCCAACTAAGTTCCAACCAGTTATTTGTAGTAAGGTTAGTTTTGTTTTGATTTAATTTTTTCTTTTAAGGTCTTATCTGTCGATTGTCCGGATTCGCTAACCGTTCTCGACGAATCCAGTGGTTGGATAGATGCAATCCTGTTGTGCTGTTTAATGCCAATTGGTCGGAACGGCAAGAATTGAACGCAGTTAGGGCTAATGTATCTAAGGAGGTAAGTTAATTAACAGTTAATAATAATGTTTCTTAATTTTACAGGTTCACACTTCTAAGATGATAAACCCTATCCAATCAACAGTTTCAGGATGGATTAGAGACGCTTCGAAACTGTCCCTGGAAAGATGTTGGCCTCGCTTCAAAAGGCATACGACGTGTCGTTTCTACAATTCCGCCTGACTTCCTCTTCCTGCTTCCTGTCTAGGGGTGCTTATAAAGGCTGCAAACGTAAACAGCTCCAAGGAAAATCGTAAGTAAGATTTTTTTTTGTAACTAATCCATTAAGAATTAGCAAATTAACAATCCGGGTTAGTCGAATTTTCGATTTTTCTACTGCTGCAGTTGAGTTTGAGTCCGTCGGAAATCTAATTTCTGTGTACGTTTGGCCCCTTTGGAAAGATGCAAAGCTTTTCTTTTAATGAATAATGATGAATCAACTGGGTTGAATGCACTTGTTTTGAATTATTGTTTTATAATTATGTCATAATAGTTTGCTCGGTAGCATAATTCTGAACTTAAGTGCCTCTCTTATTTTCAGTTGATTACTTTACTGGCAATCACTGGTACAACCAGCACGTATTCATTAAAAGCGAGCAATCTGAATAGAAACATTATGGAATTGTATGCTTGAAACAATTTCTTACTGAATGGATTTGAAGCCGTTATTTTGAGCCTTATGAAAGTTATCGCTCATCAAAGTAAGATGTAATTTTGTGAACTTTTTAGTTTATTTTTACACGATTTTGCCAATTTTTACAAAAGTTGATAATTTAGTGCAGGACAATGTTTGTGATTAGATGGGACTAAAAATTACATAAAAGATCTAAATATGTAATAATGAGAGTGATTTTCCCAAAATTTACTTTTTCCATAAATTTGTTATCAATTTTAATTAACGCCTCAATGTATGCATATTACTATGACCATCTTGCAATTTAATGTCGTGATCTTATGGTTCATTAGATAAAACATTCGGTTCCGTTATTATACATGAATTAAGCGATTTTAAATGACAATATTTTAGTTTGAATTCATTAAGTTTAATCAAAATTAAGTATAAATATATTTTTTGAATTAAAAAAAAATGGAATTTGTAACAAACCTGAATTTTTCAAAATTGGATTTTATTTAAATAGTTATTTATTGATAATCAGAATAAATTATACCAAAAGGGTACAAGGGCATAAATCATCGGTTTCGTTATATTTATGACATAAATATGGTTTTAAATTCCCGGAAAAAATCGCTTAAAAATATAACGTAACTGCCTAGATCCTAAACGCCAGAATGTATGCTTAGCACTTGATTTCTTTTTTACTGAAACTAGTAGATCAGTACAATTTTTTAACTTTCTTTTCATCTGAATACTTTAATATACGCTTAAATTTGAAAAATTATTCGTAAATGAAGCAAACAATATAATTTGAAACTAAATTCTATCGCGATGTTGAATATTTGACATTTGGCTATGCTGTTTTAGGAAAGCTCAAAACGTTTACGAAACGCAATTGCAAAACTGATAGCTCGAACACAACTTTTTTTTCTAACTTCCTCAACTTCAAATTAACTGAGCAAGTTTTGACATTAGCTTCAACGAAATGTAAATAGCCTCAATTTATGCTAACATAAGTGCAGCGATATTTATAATGCATTGCGATGTTTTTTTTTCGTTGCATTTGAGAAGACGATATACGCTATAAATTGCTCACACGTTGCATAACTGAAGGCGACTCTGGTGACTCGAAAAAAAATTGTAAGATTGAGTTTTGCTATCACGCCTTGATAAGCAAGTTCGTTCTCATTTCGGTTGACTTAAGGTAGAACATAGCAAAAATAAAATGCAATTTTTAAACAGGGATAACAAAATTATACCTCATTTTGCTGTAGTTTTGTTAACATTTTGAAAGCAAAATAATGCCAAATTTTGATGTCAGGCAAAATTATGTGATGCCTTATATTGGCATCATTGTGCTCTCCAAGCTCTCGGAAAATGAGGTGTAGTTCGGCTCTCAGTTTTAGCAAAATAAGGCATCACTTTGCTAACCAAGTATGAAAATCTTTGCTCTCATTTTTGCTGTGTACCACCTTATGTCAAGCAAAATGAGAGCTAATTCGGCTCTCAGGGCGTGATAGCAAAATTTGCTATAATTTTGCCATAAAAGTCTGCTCGGGTTTTGTTTACCTTTTTTCCTAACTACAAAACGTCAAACATTTACCTGGCATCGCGGATAGTGCCTTTCATAATTCTATAGAAATTGGGATGCTCGCACAAAGATCTTCTAATTTGCAATTTTATAACTCAGTTTATATTTCTTCTTCAAACTTTCTATTAGCGTTAGAGTAACTAAAAATATCACAATTTTCTGAGAAAATTTGATGTTTCTTAAATATTTTGGAATTAAGATTCAGAAAAAAAGCTGCGAAAAGCTCGCTATTTGGACTTATGTCGTTCGAACTGTACCTGAGACATGAAATCTTCCATCTGAGATCTAGGAAATAAAACCTGAGACTCGAGACCTTGAATCTAAAATGAAAGATCTAAAAGCTGAAACATACACACAAAATTTTCGAGGCCGAAAATTAGCAAAATTTTGCTCAAATTTGACCAGCTAGAAATTTAGCAATCAATTTAGCAATATTTTTTTGCTAAAATATCAGCATATATGGGAAAAAGTTAGCCGCCGGAATGTTTTACTGAAATTTTAGCAAAAACCGGTGATAAAGATCGTGCAGGATTTGAGCCTGCAAGATTTATTATTTTTCTTCTGGAAACACATGGAATGTATAATATTTTCAATCAAATACAAAAACTGTGTGATTTTCATATTATTTTTATTTTTTTCGGAATTTGCACTAAACACTTTTTTGTCACTAACATTTCGATAACTTTCCAGCGGGGAACGGGTTATTTAACGCCTATTTTCGGATGGTTACATCTACGGCCTACATGAACCATCCTTTCCGTACATTCGCGTTGATGAAGTACCGTCACTAGCAGCAGCAATCTAGTCGAAAAAATAGAGAATTAAACACATTAAAACCGGAAAATCTATTTTCCGAATGTAATGTTACCTGTATGCTTCCGTTGTCGATTTGGCCACCTTTTCGTTGTCCACTTGGCCACCAAAGGAACCGTCGGTATCAAACTTCCAAACAGCACTGACTTTTTTCTTAGCGGCGGCAAAAACGGCTGCTGCCAAAATCAGAAAGCGGCCAACGAACTTAGTTTTTACTAAAATCAAGCAAAAATCCCTTTTAGCTATCGTGTCAGTAAAACGAGTCCAATTGCTAATCGAAAGTAATCGACTATTTTTGCTAAGTGGAGGCTCAGAAATTTTGTGTGTACACACAAAACTTTCGAGGCCTCACTTAGCAAAAATACTGCGTTACTTTCGATTAGCAATAAGGGATGTTTTACTAACGTGATAGCAATATGCTTGTTTTACTTGGATTTAGTAAAAAAGCGGGCTTACTAGCCGCTTTGTTCGGATAGCAGCCGCCGGCTACTAGAAAAAAAAACAATTCGACGCGAATCTGTGCGCTTGACAAAAATAGGTAGATGTTGGCGGAACCTGTGGAGACGGGGCTAACAAAGTCAGCGACCATAGTGTATACAGGTAACAAATGATTAGGACATGAACGGATTGTTCGATTTTGAAGTGAAAAAATTTTGTGTTTTTTAAGGAAGAAACCAATGAACGAACGGTTGTTGGGCGGTTACGAAAACGGGCTCACTGCTGGCGGAGCATTTGATTGTCAAGTGGACGACGGAACGGTGGATTAATTGATATCGGAAGTGTACAGGTAAGGACCGATCCGACTATGAAAAAATGCGGCTTCTAATATGTGAAATTCTTTGTTTTTTTTTCATCAGGTTGCTTCTGCCGGCCATCATTGCCACAATGATCGACAGAAAGGAAGCGAATTTGCAGATCTACTGCATTATTTTGCACCCAGGCGGAAGACCAGTTTTGAAGATCAAGTGCAAAAAGTGTTTAGTGAAATGATCTTTTTTTAAATAAATGGAGTGAAAGAATGGTGTCTTTTTCATAATACTTTCCGAGTTTCCAAAGAAAAAACAATAAATTTGAATTTCAAATCCCCCGCGGTCTTTTCCGTCGGTTTTTGCTAAAATTTTGGCAAAATATTCCGGCGGCTAACTTTTTCTCTCGTTTGCTAAAATTCTAGTAGAAAAAATTTGCTAAATTGGTTGCTAAATTTCTAGCTGGTCAAATTTGAGCAAAATTTTGCTAATTTCCGGCCTCGAAAGTTTTGTGTGTACACAGTGAATTTTCGCCTTGATTTCCAGCAAAAAAAATTGCTGGAACCGTTCAGCAATTCAAGATTTTGCTGGAAACCAGCAATCAGTTTTCTAATTGCTGGATTTTTCAGCATTCGATTGTGTTCCTTTCTGTTTTGCTGAAAAATCAGCCATCGATTTTCAAACTGCTGAACTTTCCAGCAATTGATCTAGTTTGCTGGAAAATCAGCAATCGAGTTGTCAAATTTGAGTCTGTTTGTTTTCGTACGCTGAAGCAAGGTGACAAATTTTCGGGTGAAAATCGTGAGAAATCCATTCCGTTCGTGGCCTCATTCTTTTGCAAAAACGCGTACAGCTCGGATGCATTGGAAATTTAGTCGAAGTGTTTTTATCGAATTAGCGACGTGCGGTGATCCAAAAAGGAAGTTATAAGTTTAAAAGTATTTTCGTTGTAAGGAAGAAGTGTTTAATATAGAAACTATTAGTGATATCACAGTTTTTAAATCGAAAACGCCGAAAGGCGAAAGAGACGCCAGTATATTGTGTAAAGTGAGGTTAGATAACGAAATGTGTGGCAAAGTCGTGAAGATTAAAATGGCCGCCATATAAGGTGAAAAGTGATCATGCTAAGTGTAAACGAAAAACCACCACCGAAGGGTGGTGACACCAATATGGATTGCAACGATCCAAACCTCACTCAAGTGCCTACAACAAGCGATTCTAGGAGGAGCGTACAGAAGGAAAAGAAGATTGATTACTATTATGAAAGAAACGACCAGGGGCCGTATCGTGTAATAGTTGAAGTAAGCGACACCAAAGGAGGATCAATTCGTATTAATAAATTGTCCCTCGCAAACACGCTACGGAAAATGCCGATGTACAGAACGCACATAATTGACCTCAAAACCATTGGCTGGAATAAAGTGCTTGTGTATATGAACAGCTACCAACTTGCGAATAAATTGACCTACGACCAGAATTTCATCGAAAAAAATTATCGTGCGTATATACCCAGACACCTCATCTCAGTTACGGGAGTTATATCAGATGTCCCTCTGGACATATCCGACGCAGAAATTGAGGACGGTTTACAAGCGGAGTACCCGGTGTTGCAAATCTACCGAATGAAAAGACGCATCGAAGAAAAAGATATACCAACCGAGCGAATAAGCATTTCATTCAGAGCTGCCAAACTGCCAGAATCAGTCAAACTCTTCTGCTGCACGCTAAAGGTAAAGACGTTCTTTCGTAAAACAAATATATGTGGTTCGTGTCTTAGATACGGGCACAAAACTGAGAACTGCCGAGGCAGAAAACGGTGTTCGAAGTGCACGAGAAGTCACGAAAAAGAGGAGGACTATCATAGCTGCAAGTTAGAGGTCCGTTGTCTATATTGCCGTAAAAAGCACGCGACCACTGACATCACATGTCCGGAACGCACCAGACAAAACAACATACAAGCGATTCTCGCAAGAACAAATCTCACCGCCCTGGAAGCCGAAGAGCAGTTCCCCATCCAAACAAACAACTACTACGAAGCTTTGGTTGGTGCCAGCCAGGACCCAACACCAGCGGAATCGGCATCGTATGCCGAAATGACCGCGGGTAGATATCAGTACAACAAGCCAACAATTATGCGAAGAAAGAGGGAAACAGTTCCGGAAAAATCCATCATCAGTGAAGACGTAGTACTGCTTAGGGACAAGAAAGCAAAAACCAACGAGCAACACGACGGTACAGCACTCTTCAACAAATACCGGACGTCTAGTGCCGAAAAGTGGAAGGAAGAATTCCGGAAAGCACATCAAAACTATCTACAGGAGCCATCTACATTGAAACAAACAGGAGCAATCAAGAAAACGCTGGTGGATGAATCACGGAACCGAGAGGAACATTTTTCAAAGTTTGTATCAACCCTCATCGATAAAAGGTAAGTTAGATCCAAAAAGTCTACAGGTTACAGAATAGAAATGAAGCAATTATATACTTACACAAATAAATAAAAACAAAACGTATAACCTAATGAAAATACTACAGTCGAACGTACAGAGTCTAGGAAAAAATAAAGATGAAATACTTAGAACACTAAATAAAGGGAAATACAGTCTTGGCATTTTTTCGGAAACCTGGACTAAATGTTCGGAGGAAAATACCAGGTTATATAATATCAGCGGTTTTCAAAAGATACTATGTTCTCGCGATGACGGATATGGAGGTGTGGGTGTCTACATTCGTAATGGCATATCATACCAAAACTTGAATATTTCACATCAATCCAATAATATTCAATTAATAGCCTTAAAACTATTACGGGAGAATCTTGTCATAGTCGCACTGTATATGGCTCCATCGACAACAAGTTCGGAA
This sequence comes from Uranotaenia lowii, assembly GCF_029784155.1. NCBI lineage: Eukaryota > Metazoa > Arthropoda > Insecta > Diptera > Culicidae > Uranotaenia > Uranotaenia lowii. The sequence continues at coordinate 28,946,865 of NC_073692.1, forward strand.
ATCGAAAACTTCACAAATTTACTATTCACGAAACTTCGTTCACACAGAAGGGTGTTAGTAGGAGGAGATATGAATTGCCACCACGTTGCTTGGGGCAATGACTGGAGCGACAAAAAAGGAGCGACTTTGCTAGATGCTATTAACGACTCAAATTGTATACTACTTAACAATGGAGCTAAAACTTTTCTACCACTCGATACAAGAAAAATCATCTCAAATCATCTTTTCAACTCCGTTGAGTGGCGTACTCTACAAGAAACAATTGGAAGTAGCGAACATTTGATGATCGAAATAGAATTTTTAGGGATGATTAAAGAAACACCTTTCTTTATAAACATGAAAAAGGTTTATGAAGAAATTTCGAAACTTGAGAGCGATGACATTAATAACATATCTGACCTGCGAAACAAAATTCAAGAAAGTGTGTCAAACAATCGGAAACCGAGCAAGCGTATCCCAAAGCCATGGTGGGGTACAGAGGTGGAGAATGCTTGGTTAGAAAAACAGGAAGCAATGCGGGTTTTTAGCCAGAATAGTACATTAGAAAACGCTATAGAAGTCAAAAAAAGGACCGCAATATTCAAACGTAAAAAAAAGGAATCAAAGTTAAAACAGGTTGAAGAGTTCATTGAATCTATTGACCCCCAAACATGCTCCAAAGTTCTGTGGACAAAAATTGGGAGGCTGACAGGTAAAAGAGCAGGCAAGCAATCTAATAATCCGGTACAAGAGGACGTAAACATGGCTAACCAATTCTTTGATTTACATTTTGGACAGAGCGAGGTAGACTTAGACGTACCTGTTTCTTACGGAATCACATGCCAATACAACTTGTTGGACAAAGAAGCTTGGTCGAGAATTTTAGCCAAAAAGAACTCTAAATCGGCACCCTCGTCAGATAGGATTACTTACGGAATGCTTAAAGTATTAGAACCAAATATTGTTAACACTATCATTAGAAATATTAATGAAATGTTCAGATCAGGAACACTAGCATACCAACTTAAGGAGATCAAGGTAATAGCCATCCCTAAACAAGGAAAAGATCAGTCAAAAGTGGAAGGGAAAAGACCAATCTCGCTGATACCAACAATAACGAAAATTATGAACTCTGCCGTGTTGGAAAGAATTCAACACTTCATAGAAGATCACAATATTATCCCAAAATTATCCTTCGGATTTCGGAAAAACTACTCCACAACTACCTGCGTGAATTTTCTTATAAACACGATTAAGAACAACAAGCGCAATGGACATATAACGGCAGCGACATTCGTTGATCTGTCTAACGCATACAATTCCGTTAAATGTGACACCTTAGAGAAGATCCTGATGAAGATACAACTCCCCCCAGAATTAACTATCTGGATAGTATCGTTTTTAAAAAATAGAACAATCACTATGAAGGTAGGAGAGCTGAACATAACGAGAATGATCTGTAATGGACTTCCGCAGGGGGACGTTATGTCGCCATGTCTTTTTAACATCTATACGTCTGGGCTGCACCGAAACGTCGAAGAAGGTACGGTACTACTGCAGTATGCCGACGATTTTGTGATACTTACCAAAGGGAAAACAATGGAAGAATTGCGAAGTAAGACCCAGTCAAGTTTAACAAGGTTTATCCAACAAACAAGAAAGTTGTCGATGCAAATCAACCCTAGTAAAACCAAAATTTTAGTTTTCAAAGGGGGAAAAGTTAATTTCAATATAAAGATTAATAACGAGGAAGTAAACACAGTAAATACATACAAATATTTAGGAATCACCCTGGATCGGTTCTTAAATTTCGGCGGACACATACGAGACCTGAAACGGAAAATTCTGGACAGGCTCAACATGTTAAAGATAATAAGTAGCGTTCAGTTTGGAGGACATCCTCAAACCATGGGAGTAATCTTCAACGCACTAATAAGAAACTGTATTGAATACGGAGTATCCATACTCAACAACGCAGCAAAAACCAATTTACGATCCATACAAGTGTTGTTCAACCAATGCTATAGAAAAGTGACGGGTTGTAGCAAGACTACACCCCTAAACAGCCTCTTAGCTATTGCTGCTCAAGAACCGTGGAACATCCGAAGTGAGTTCGTCTCATGTAAAGAAATAGCTAAATCCGTAACCCATCAGAATCCGGTCTATGAACAACTTGTTGGAACACTGCAACGATCAGAGGACAATGAAAGACTAAGTTACTGCGAGAAGTTGTTCAAAGAACACCATGAAATATTCGGTGCTATCAGCCCAGTACGATCGATCCCTACTAATGAAAAAAAGGTGCCTATCAACATGGAAATCGGACTTCGAGTCAGCAAACAAAACACCAACATCCAAGAAATGAAGCAAAAAGTACTATTCCTACTGAATGGCAAGTATAAAAACCAAGCAAAAGTATATACAGATGCATCAATATCAAACGGAGTTTGTGGTGTGGGTATATTCATAGAAAGGAATAATCAGCAGGTCGCTCTCAAGTTAAAACACCAAACAAGCATCATGACGGCGGAACTAGTGGCTATACAAATAGCAACTAAACTTATTGAAGAAAATACTTTAACAGGGGCAGTAATCCTTACTAATTCCCTTACATCGTGTAGAGTACTGAGTGATGCGCAGAGAAAAAGAAACAAGAGTGAGCTTGTACACAGTATCATCCAAAAATGTTTAAAATGTGATATAGTAATCCAATGGATACCAAGTCACATCGAAATAATAGGCAATAATAGAGCAGACACACTAGCTAAAATTGGTACAACATCGAGTGAAGAATTAAATCATCAAATTCTCACAAAAGATGCCGTTCTTTTATTCCAAACATTTAAAATAAAATCCGCTAACACCTGGTACAACGATTACGCAGCGACGAAAGGACAGAAGTTCTATGAAATCCAAAATAAATGGTGCGAAAAACCCTGGTACCATGGGATGCAATTAAATGCATTCGAAGTGCGCACAATAAATCGATTATTGACCGGACACGACTTCAGCAAGTACTGGCTGAACAAAATGCAGATTGAAGATGACCCTTTTTGTAATATATGCAACGAAACCGAAAATGCGGATCACATAGTTTTAAAGTGTTCTAAGTACAACGTTACGAGAGCTCAATATAGCTTCGACTGTAAATACAGAAATATCACTGAACTACTCAAAACCAAAAATGTAGACACCTTAAAAGAAGTAGTTGACTTCTTGAAAAAAGTAGACAAAAGGATCTAACTGTAAAACCTTTGAGAACCATGCCAAAACAATTATAGTACTCAAAAGTAATGAACCGACCAAAATTTGATGGACATATGGTCTTTGCAACTGGTCCAAAGAGTTTCTCCCACCTCGAGAAACTCGATGTGGATTTAACCACACAGAGAAGAAGAAGAAGAAGAAGAAGAAGAAGAAGCAAGGTGAGACTGTATTTCACGAATTTTGGTTAGATTAATACAATTATTTTTATTTTCCTCTATATCCTAGCAACCAGGCATCAAGTCAAGGGTAAGTTTTTATTGTACAGGCAGAAATTCCATAAAAGATACTAATCAAAACTTTTTTTATAGGTGGCGGATGATCAACACTTCGGCACAAAGCTGCCACCCTAGAGCCGGTGTTAGAAAGATGTAAAAAAAAAATATTTTGGAAATAAATAAATCGCTTATTGAAAATAGCAGAAAATTATTGTTTTTATATGCACAGCCAATATTAAAATTTAATTTTGAATTAAAGTATGAATTTGATTCTAAATACTGCCGGTGTTGAAAGAAATAGCTGGTTTCCAGCAATCTGGATTGCTGATTTTCCAGCAATTTGAATTGCTGGAAACCAGCATTCACGTTTGCTGTTTTTTCCAGCAATTTAAATTGCTGGAAATTTTGCTGGAAAGTCAGCGGGACAAAAACCAGCCAAATTTTGCTGGTTTCCAGCAAAAAAAAAAATTGCTGTGTAGGACACGAAATCTTAGACATGTCATATGAGACACGTTCCACATACATACTTACATAGAATTGTGACAAGAGACATGAGAAACGAGATGTGAAAAGTAAGACGTAAGATGTGGAAGTGTGAAATGAGGCATTAAAAGGGAGGCGTGAAAAGTGAGACGTAAGACATGAGAAGTGAGAAAGTGAGAAAAACGTGAGACGTGGAAAGTGAGAAATGAGCAGTCAGGTGTGAAACATGAGAAGTTAAACGCGAGACGTGAGGAATGAAACGTAAGAAATGAATTGTGAGACGTGAGAAGTAAGAAGTAACCCTATTTCTTATAGTGGGTGACCTATTAGTGGGTCACATTAGTTTGAATTCTGTCTTTTTAATGAAATGGCCAAGATTAATTAATCGACGAAAGTCCGAAAACTTGTTTGGAAATGAATATGGGAAAAATATTTACCCCTCCGCAGGCATAATAACAGATTAATGAAGATATTCAAACAGCTTTCTTTGTTTGCGAGGCTACCGCAAAATGGATGATAAGCATTTTAATGGACCTCGAAGCTAAAGATAATGTTTTATTGTTTAGTGCGGCGTGGCAGTACAAATCCTTCTACCATGGACGTTCTAATTCAAAGTTTTTACCCATTCTCTGCTGTCAGAGAATGGCTAAGCTAAAACCATAGATACCAGTCATCATAGTAGAAGAAACTATACTGCTGTGCGACTTAGAAAAACCTCTAATTTTGTTAACAAATAATCGTTAGTAATTCATTTTTCAAGATTCACAATTAATCAATATTATTTTTTAATTGAAGAGTTACACCTTAAAGGACTAGGAAAAAATGAATGGATTGCTCAAATTTACAAAACTTCTACTTGATGACTGATATTGGGAAAAATGCTGTGTTGCAGATTCAAAAGCTCGTGGGCTTAATTTGTTCCTGGGCCCTAAACAAGCCATCAAGTAAATTGTTACCCTCTTTGGTATGGAGTTTTATATAGATTTATAAATGCCAAATTTTGACAACAGCATCGAACAAAAAAAAACAAGATTTTCTATAAAATCCCAGTCAGTTAAGATTGCCTCCGGCGATGCTCGCTGGCACATAAGAACACTTTCATGCGTTTTTTACTAAGACAACCATCATGTTTCATTTCTTCTTCTTCCATGCAACGATTGGTCAAAGATGATATAAATGTATCATCAAAGGCAAGCAAAGCGCCGTTTGATAATAGAACAGATCGAAACACTATGACTTGAGCGCTTGGAGCGATTGCTGTCTACGTTGAAGAAGAAGCAGTCCCAGATAATGTGAAATTCAAGTTGACTACATCCTACCGAGGTCATGATATTTGGAGCGGTTGCTTCGAATAGATTGAAGATGCTTCTTGTTTTTATAAAAGCTGGAGTAAAAGTTAATATTGAACTCTACATGGAAATTTTGAAGAATCGGGTGCTTCCGTGGATTCAGAAAAACCTCGAAACGGACGAAAAGCATCTTTGGCCTCTGAACAGTGTGGAATTGAAACCCCTCGTCGACTATTTGATATGAAGATTGATTGATTGATCCCACAGTGTCGATTATCTTAAAGCTTGAAACTCTGAAGTATATAGGCTTCAATGTCAGTGGCTCATATTGCGGAAGTCTGCTCCTGATTCACACAGTAAACGAAAATTACCGAGTTCAGTAATTTTTTTACCGAAATCCTTACATGCATGGGTGGCAAAACTCCTCAGATCGGCTTGTCCAGTGAAAGAGAGTGCAATTTTTTTTCGTCTGCTCCCCCAATCGGTGCGGGGAGAGATAAATCGCACTGAAATGAAGAGTGAGATTGTCAATACATAAGAGTGAGCGAGAGCATTCATATCCGCTGATGAAGAGAATTCCCTTCTCCGAAAAAAATTGTTGCGCAATGTGCTGAGGAGAATTCGAGAGCTAACTCATGTTTATTCTTGGTACGTTCACGAGAAAAGATGCTACTTTCCGAATCAAAGCTCCCAGCGGTGTCCTGATTTTCTAGAAGCCGTCCTGATCTTAATTGCTATTGATTTTGCAATAAAAACAGTTTAACCTCTTAAACCAATGGTAATGATGAACGGTGTTTTTCGGTATAAACTAAAAGCCACCTAACTTCATATCTCTTCTGCTGCATAAATTAAGGCGTATACTGCACCGATATTTCGCCTTAATTTATGCAATCTAAAAAGAGCTGCATTTCATTTCCACCAATCTACTGGGGTCCTGAAAAATCCTGGTTTTTGTTCTTCGAGGTGTCCTAATTTTTTGATGAAACCACCTGTCACCTCTTCTTCGAACGCTACCTTTTGCAAAAAAAATTCAAAACAGCTAACAGCAGTAGGCATGGTAGCGGAGTAGAAATTGTTTATATTTTTTCTACGTTGTGTGGTGGGAGTCTAAATATTATTTTCTCTCTTTACTCTGAGGTGTATGACTGAAACACAGGGCGCTCTTTGTTTAGAATTCTCTTTCTCCCACTCGGATGCAAATGCTCTCACATTTGCCGTCCGAGTCACTTACAGCTCGTGTAAACTCGGGTAACGAGTGGAGCACGATCAGCGAAAGAGGATTACACTCGGAAGCCGAACTGAAAACAGTGTTGGTTACTCCCGGCTCTTTGTTGTTTGAGAAGAGCCGACCAACCCTGCTTACATGCGTAAATCGTTAAACTGTTCGGTAATTTTTTCGGTAAAGAATAAACGAACATCGGTAAATGAAGAAACGATTTACCGATGTTCGTTTATTTTTTACCGAAAAAAAATATCGAACAGTTTAACGATTTACACATGTTAGGATTCCGGTAAAAAAATTACCGAACTCGTTAATTTTCGTTCACTGTGCAGATCTAACCTGGAGAATGTAGTTGAGAACACATCGATTGATGTTTCTTGATACGTTTATCTACATGCCTGCATGAATAAAAAGGTGTTTAAGTCATGTTATCATCAAGAGAAATTTTTTTGAACCTTGATGACAGATTTCCGCATTTTTGTATGGACCATACTGTAAATTGTTGAAGTATTTTTACGGGAACGTTATTGTCACTCTGTATGAAAATGAAGGTGATTTTTTCGTAATACCATAACTTTGAAACGAGTGATCCGACGACTTGAAAATTGGTATCCGAAGGTTTTTCGGGCCAAGTATAGCCTGTATATACACAAAAAAAAATTGACTATTACGTGTCACTGAAAATGCAACCTTTAAAATGAATCAACCTGTAATTAACAAAACCTATAATTATAAATTGTTTTCCTTAAAAGTTAAAGAAGATTCATTTATTATTACAGCAAATGTCCTGTAAAAAATTTGTAGACGTAAAATTGAATGTCACGTAATTTGTTTTTCGACCTGTAAAATTAGGGTAAATGTCCTGCTCCTTTTTGTTACAGGACATTTGCGTAATTTTACAGGAAAAAATTTTTGCTGTGTAAATTTCAAGACCCTCACGTTCTACAGAAGGAGGGCTCCTCATACAAAATTAACAGGAAAACAAGATTATAGTTGGCAATAAATCATTTCAATAAATAATCATAAATCATGATCATGAGGTCCAATACAAAAAAAGGTATGCTATACATAAGAATAGAGACGTTTTCTTTGAAGCAAACCTCCACCTCAAAATTCAAGGAACATTTCTCAACAAAAAAGCCACAAAAGAATGTATTTTTACCATTTTTTATTTATTTTTCTCTAGGTTTTTCTTTGCTTCAACTTCTTACACATCTTCTGTTCGCGCGAACAACCTGCCAATCAATGCCTCGAGCAACGTTACAAGCGGTTCGTGCTTAGCAAGTCTTCAACAAATCGACGAACGCTCCCCGGACTCGTTTTCCACCCATGCATCTGCCGTGTCATATAATATTTCAGATTTCTGTTTTTTTTTTTTGGCTGCATCTTTTTTCAATGAAAACTTTCAAAGGGTTCAACTTCCTCTACTGCCTTTTTCTTCATTGTTTCTATGCGTTTGATTCCAAGTCCTGTAGAATTATGAATGAACACAATGAGACACTCCCTCTTTTTGTTATCAATCAGGCGGAGTTTTTAGATTTTTGTTTTTATTTTTTTTTTTTTTCATTTTTTTGCAGATCATGTGGGTGGAGTGACTGGTTCAAGGAGTTTCGCGAAATTTGACGGGCCTGATGTTTTCTTTTGAATTGAGCACGGTGACGAGTTCCTTTTTTTGCTATCTTTTTCATGTTTAATTTTACCTCTGCAGATGATTGCAGTTCAATGTTTCAATATTTAAATTTAATTTTACAGTGTTTTTTTTTTGTTTGCGTCTATTTAATATTTATTCCATACAGTTATGTTAAAAACTCGCAGACTTTACATCTTCAAATATATATTGTAATTTATTTATCTTTCAATGTATAGATGTATGTGTATGTGTAATGTGTGTATATATAATTTATTTTTTTTTCTGTGTATATATATGTATATAGAACTTTTAAATATGTATTTTTATGCCTTAAGTATTCTACTCACTATTTCTGATTTTATTTCCATAAAAGTGTAAACTGCTGTTTATGTGTTGATTTCCATTTTATTTATTCGTGTAAATTTATTCCTCATCTAAGCTGTTTACTAAATCAAAATTAAAGTTTCGATAAGCTCCCATTGGGGTGCCAGCTTGGGGTTCGGGCGCCCTAATGAATGATAAATGTGAATCATTCCCAGTAACTTATGCTCTATATGAATCCAATGTATGTTTTTGTCTATGTATGTAGTGTGTTGCGCTAAAAATGAAGGTTTTAAAAGTTTTTTTAACAGGAAATCTCGCTCCATCAATTGAATTCACAGTGGTGTGTATGTAGAGTGTAAACAAAATTGAGAAAGTCAATTGCTATCATTTTTGTTTGAAAAATAATCTAAATGACAGCTGAAAATTTTCATATTTGACTTTATTGAAGCCCATGCTGTAGAACTTTTTCAGTCGAATTAGCTGTTGGAAATTGAGATGTAGCAATTGACAGTTGCTTTAAATTTTTTATGCGATTTTTACCCGGTGATTTATGGAATAAAATATCACTACAAGAAGCTACATACATCGCTAATCTTAAGTACTACTCGGATAAGATTTTTCAAAAAAAATTATGAATGTTGGATGAGATAAGTTTATATTTTATTTGCTAGAGCTAGCGTCATTTTGCTAGTCATGTTTAATGTGACTAACGAAATTTCACCTCTTATTTCTGAATTCTGTGAGCACTCCAGACAAGAAATTTCAGTTCAGAAGAGCTTCGTTAAAGGGTGTTCGGATAAAAAAGTGGTCTACTTGAATTCACCGTATTTTTTTCTAACGATTCATATGAAAACATGAACACCCCTCATTTTGTAGGTGTGTAGAACGTGTAGAATGATGCTTCTATTTCGACATTAGATCTTTAGTTATCAAAATGGCGTCCAAGTTCTCCAGGGAAATGGCGTCCAAGATCTGAGGGAAATCGATAGCCGGCAGCCGCTGTGACGAACAGAAGAGTGGCTATCGCGTTCAAGCGCAACTTCTCAGTTCGAGATTTTGCAAAAAAGTTGGGAATTTCCGGATTATCGACTTATAAAAAGGTAGTGACTCCAAATCGCAACGATAAGCAAAACCTTATGGCAAAAACAAGATCTCGGAAGCTGTATACGACATTGTAGACAAAGTTTGATTGCGTGGTAAAGGACGACGAAACGTCCGCCTAGAGAGATCAGAGACTTCTGACAGCTTCCTGGACAAGAGTATTACCAAACATATTATTATTATATTTGGTATTACACAGCAACCGAAAGCGGAAAGGTGGCAGACATTTTCAAGCATATTAAACTATCAAAGTTTGCCAAGAAAAATCTCGTTTGGCAAGCTATCTGTACCTGTGGCTTGAAAGCGACATTTACGTTGCAACCGGGACCGTCAACCAGGAAATTTACGTGAAAGAGTGTCTTCAAAAGCGTTTGCTAACTTTCCTGAAGAAAGATGACTTGTCTGTGCTGATTTGGAGAAGCTTGGCATCCTGCCATTATGGAGAAAAAAGGCCATAGAATGGTAACAACATGCAGTGCCCAAGGATAAACACACCAGAATTTCGCCCAAACGAATAAAGAAGGCCCAAAAATCTGTTAGCAGCTAGAAGCAGTTCAAAGCAAACTGGCGTTCTGCGGCAAAGGAAGAGGACAATGTGACTGTACAAAATCTGATGGCATTCAAACGGAAGCCTCGCCAATTTGGACTAGGCCGACCGGAATCTTAACTGAGTATTTATTGCATCTTTTATACATCTTGAACTTGAAGAGAAATATACTTTTATTTTTTAATAAAGAAATAGGTAATCGATTTACACGCAATTAAGTGCGACCACTTTTTGATACGAACACTTTTTATTCGGAGCTCACTGACTCGCGGAATAAGGCCCATAAGCTTTAAATATAATTGCAATATAAATCTTCTACCAGGCAGATGATCATTATAGTGTTATAGAATTATGAAAAGTAAAATAAAAAAAAACCTATAGAATGGACTTCAATAAAGTGCTCATTGTATTTTGCCTTACCGAAATGTGCGGTTAAGGTTTTCATTAACTATATGCGTAGATTTAGTGATTGGAGTAGATAACAGAATGTAATAAAAATTTCATAATTAATTTCTTGTGTTTTAGTTCGACTTTTTTTCTGTTGCTATTAAATATAGAGGTATATTTCAGTTTCATGTTTTCGTTTTCTGGTAAATAAGAGAATACATTTTAGACACTCTATTTATACGCTACCGTAAGAGAAACAACCGAATTTGACAATAAAGTTTCATTGTGTAAAATGGTATTTTTGTACAGATACCTACATCAAGAGGCCTAAGATGGGGTGAATGAACGAAAGCTCAGCAGCTATAATAGGTAACGAATTTGAACAAATTATTCAATCACTAGATAGTGTGTTTATGAATCAGTGTAAAAAAAAAAACAAGGATATTCATTGAAATTTTTGCTGTCAAAACAATTAACGAGCTAAGCACTTTTAAAAGAACAGTGATGATTCATGAATTCACTGTTAAAAATATTAAAATTTGTTTAATGATTCAAACGAAAATCATTGTGATTATTCTGACAAAATAATAACAATCTGAGAAATATGTGTGCAAAAAATAACAAACATAAATTAAATTTCCACTTCAAAGTTAAAAAAAAATCCGTGCCTCTTGTTTTTTTTTTCATTCGCTTGGATGCTGCTAAATTTTAAGACACGTGATCATGTTTCTGTTATTTTCTGGCGAATTTTCATTGCTGCTGCTGCTGCTGCTGATATTTACAATTCACATAAGTCTTCTATTATTTTGCCTCGATTTTAAGCAAGTGCCCCACCGTACGACTATGCGCTCACTTTTGGCGAAATATCCACCAAATTATTGGATGAATGAAAACGATGCAGTTTGTTTAAGCCCCGTGAGTGCTTGAATGATAAATTTTATCTGCGTAACCGTTTTAAAAAAGACACTTTCTGCATTTTTTTTCTCTTCTTTTCGGTTGTCGGTATATTTCTTCCGACCTAACGTTACTTTGCAATAGTTTTTATTTTTAATAGTATTTACTTCAAATAGGTGTTATATTTCGACATTGTCAATTGTGAATAAAATATTTTAAAGATATTTTGCATGATTCAATAGTAATATGTTTTTTAATGTTTAATATACTTCAGTTTGTCTGTCTAGAAATGAGATCTTCGGGTTGATTTTAAATATCATTTCCTATGCTTATATAACGGGGAGCTACTATTACAGCGTGTTTTTATTCTTCATTATTTTTCTTGTTAGTTACCTAGATAAACAAAATATTGCGTTTCCTGTTTAAAGTTAGATTTATAATGTTGATTCATTTCGATCTCTAAGCAATGCTCCATTTTCTTTCAAAATTGTACGAAACATCTACGTTTGAATCGCTTACAATTAAACATCTAATTGGAATCAAATGTGTGCTCTTCTTTCGATAAGTCTATATTTTAACATTTGCAGTTCACTCTTTACAAATTTTGAGATTTTTTTTCAAAAGTTTGCTTTTTAACAGTAAGTTCATTTTCCGAAAATATATTTTTTTCTGTGCTTAACGGATAGATGTTTTCATGAATTTTTACGTTATTATATTTTCGCTCTATTTCTACGGTATTTAACTTTTTGTTCCTTCAATTGAGAGATATCCTACAACAGTAGTCGACTTAATATTACTATTTCACTTAGATTGTAAGCGAAAAAATATAATCACAGATCAAACGAAAACGAATTCACACGTGGGTCATGATTATATGTTCCTTTATCAAGAGCCCACAAACTTATCGAAAGCATCAATCTTGATTTTGATAAAAGCTTGGATGTTCAATGGGGTGATAATTGTGTGTATAATTGGTTTACCATTATGAGAGAAATAAACAATGAAACTTAGACTAAAAAGTAATGAATGTTATTGACACCACCCAAATGTGCAAAGGTTAAAGGGATAAAATTCACTCCAACGTTTCTAATAGTAGACAAGGAAACTTGGCTGGTGTCAAACGGTGATAAAAATGATTTATTTTTGAACACAATCATTCGCATGAATCACAAAAAATATAAATCTGTATGTTTATTTTTTCAGTTTTTTTTTGAAGAATTTTTAGCTTAAAATTGGAATCGAGTCTTCATCGAAATTTGATATACAAAAAACCTGAGGCTTTAACACAAAAAATCCGAAAATATGAAGAGTTAAAATAATTTGTCTACTTTTTTAATCTAGAAATTTCTTGGATACAGTAGGATATACCTGAAAAATGAACTGCGATACCAATTTGATATCTTACAAAAAAGAACTTCAAAACGTCCCGTATATTTGAACATGTTTTTTTTTAATTTGATTAAAAAGTTACTTTTACTGTGGCATTCAACAATGTAGTTACTGTGGTTGTGAAGGGTAATGCACGTTGCAACGAAGTGTTCTCATGGTGCAAAAATAAAATCAGAAAATTCTAAAGAAAACTTCCCCACTGTGCAAAATAGATCTTAGCATCAATAGCTACAGCATATGATTGCAATTTTGCTAACTCACAAGATTGAAAATCAACCCTCATCTATTCGTCGAAACTGCTGTCGGGTTACTGGTGATTGATTAAAGCATACTAGAAGAAGTTGCTGTTCAAGTATGAGTGCCAATCATGTTGAGATGTCACCAACTAAACAGTGTTAATCTACTTAAATTCATGCAAGGCAAAAAGACCATCGGTAAAGTGCTGACGAAATTCTCCATAAATTAACATTTATGTAATAGAAAAAAAAATCTATAATACAAAAAAATTTAAAAAATAAACCATCAATTCCTAAAAATGTGTTGCGCATATTAATTTTTAAATTGGCGATGATCACAAGAAACCCTGGCTAAAACAGAGTATCTACCTATCAAACCCATTTATAAAAAAAGTTCCAACAGTCACATAATAAGATTATTTGCCTTTATTCAGGGTAGGTTCCTAAATAAAGAAAAACACACACATTCGAATACATCTTGATATACAAAATTTGCTTTTCGGCACGCATGTGTATCCAATGAAATCGGAAACTAAAATCTGCTAAAAGTCAAGTAAGTTTACCCTCTTCCAAAGAGGAACAGGGGACGATAACAAACGACGACTACGTTAATGATGCGGTAACGGTTACTTCAATCTTCTTCCGTTTTCTGGTGGTATGCCCAAATGGCCTAGATGAGCCGGCGGAACAGCCACCGCCGATGGTTGCTGTTGGTTCTCTTGGCCCAACTGCACACAATTAACCGTCATATTGGAAAAATCAACCACTATTGGCGCTGATATAACATGATGGTTAACGTTAAGATTGATATTCTGTTGATGATGTGAATGGTGCTGATGAGCTGGCGGGTTGCTCACAGCGAGTGTCAGCATAGCCGCTGCCTGATGGTGGTGATGATGGTGATGATGATAGTTGGGTGCTGCCGTGGCTGCGACCGCTACCGCTGTAGATCCTGCTGATCCGGTCCCTGTATTGGTGGGTCCAGGTGCCACCATGCCTTGTGGTATATGATGAAACGAAGCTGCCGATCCAGTGGATGATGTATGATGCGTAGCTGGTGGTGGCACCGTCGCTCCAGTATGCATTCCATGCGCCGTTAGTTGTCCCGGAGCCTGTGTAGATGCTTGTTGGCTTTGTTGAACCAGAGGCGTTTGAGCTACTGAAGATTGTTGCTGGTGATGGTGGTGATGATGATGCAACTGTAACTGTGCCGAGGACGACAGTGAAGACTGATGTTGATGATGTTGCAAATGATTCACTTTAGCCGCTGAAGTTGATGATGACATTGCTGTTGTTGCAGCTACCGTACTAACAGAAGATACGGCATTTTTAACAACTCTATTTTCATCTATTGTTACGGTACGACTGCTAGAAGCTACTACGGTATGATGTTGCTGTTGTTGTTGTTGCTGTTGCTGTTGTTGCTGTTGTGTTACTGAAGTCCCCGCCGGACCCGATAATGACGACGTTGCTGTTGGTGCTAACGTAGTTGGTGATGCTGTTGAGTTATTAACTACTGCTGTTACATTTGAGGCACTGCCGGCTGCCGAAATGAGATTGTTCAATTCGGAACCGATCGATTCTAGTCTTTGTCATTTAGAGTTAAGGGCTGAATTTATCTGCGACAGTAGCTCTTTTTTACAAGATTTTGATCTAAAAATTAAAAATATAAGTTTATTATAAATTTAATATTATTTTATTAAAAAAAATCATACTTTTTGATAGATTGAAGCCAGTCTTTGAATTGCGCACTTCCTTCTGGTGTAATCTGGAATGCATTTCGAGCCGACAATATTATGTTGGTAAACTCTTCATAGTCCGCAACCGTGAGGTGATATAACTTCTGATGGATACATTGAATGTACCTAAAAGCAGTAATGAAATTCAAAATCAAAACCATTATCGGAACTAAAATTAATCAGACAATTCAAACAAACTTACATTTGTTGGCACTTTTGCATTAGCGGTGCCAACGCTGAGCGAAGATGCTGCATTACTAAAGCGGGATTGTTCCGCGCCAGATAGTGAGCGGATTCGATGGCCACTTCATGCAACACAAACGGCGATACGATAGAATTGACCGCACAGACGCAAAACTGGTGCAGGTACTGCGTTCCTAGACGTTTCGAGATGCGCAGTAGCCATTTTACGTCATCTCCGTAAGGAGGGTTTCTGGCATACTTGGCCTGGGGGCGGTCATCGTGAACGCGTCGAGCTAGTGTCTCCAAAGCTAGCATGCCAGCATTGTAGGCGGCAAGCAGATACCGCAACTGAGTTGGAGTGAACTGATGTGGATGTCGCTGGCGTACTGGCGGTGTCGAAGGAGGAACACCGGGGTATGGTGGATAACCATGACCAGGCTGTGGACGCGGAGGAGGGGGCTGTTGCGGTTGTGGAGGTTGCTGTAACGGAACACCTTGAGGACCGTAATATTGAAGATTTTGCTGCATCTGTTGCTGATTAGGTTGGGGTGGTGGAACCTGCACTTGAACTCCCTGTACCGGCACTTGAGGGTACTGTTGAGGATTGTATCCTTGAGGAGGCATAGACGGATGCGGCTGCATGGGTTGGTAGCTTGGATTCAATGGTGGTTGGTAACCACCTGGAGGTTGCTGCGGAGGATTACTGTGAGGCGCAGGCGGTGGATACTGGAACTGTGGAGGCGTTGAAATGTACATCTGCATCTGGTTGGCATGGTAGGGAATATTCTGATGGTATATTCCCTGGCATGGGAAACTATAAGGTGCGTATGGGGCCAGCCCAATGGGTGCCAATGTAGTAACCGTTTGTTGATAAGGTTGTGGTGGTGTAGCGCTCACTACTACTGGAGGATTTGCAGGTGGTGGAGGTTGAGACTGTTGTTGTAAATCACCTGCATCCATCAGCGACATCAGATTCACATTGAAATACTCATGCTGCTCGTTTGGTTCCAATTCTCCTCCAGGAGTATTGCGCAAATATAATTCATACCAATGGCGAGCAACTTGGAATAAAACTTCCGGATACACTCCACCTCCCTTTGCAGCATTTTCAACAGTAATACAAGCTCGCTCTAACATTCGATCGCTTTGTTCTTTACACTGCAAAATGGCTCGCTGTATTTCATTCGGATTTAATGCAGCTGAGTGCGGTAGAACCGACAATGCCAGCTCAGCAGCTGGTATAACCATGTTACTATCCCATCCTCGAGACGATGCTCTATCTGCCATTCCGGCAGCTTCCGGTGGTGTCAAATGACCTTCCCAGGCGTCAATCAGGAACGAAATAGCTGGTGCTCCTATGTCAATAGCCTGACCAATAATCCACGAAACGTGCGATGAATACGTTCGTGATAGCCAATTAGGGCTGACGCAGTTATGAAGTCCCAGGGCATACAAACCGAGTTGGAAAGCGCACATATGCAACCCTCGGTGAGGTCCCTGATGATTCTGGTTTGTTGAGGCCTGTGTAAACAGTGATGTTGACGAGGTTCCGCCAGCTTTCGTCAGAACATTCTTGGCTAGCTCAAACATAAAATGAGCGCTGGCTTCCGAAGGTTGGTTTGGAATTGAAGGATAAACCCGCTTTCCTTTGTAACGAGAATCTTTAGATCGTGTTGTTGTGGTTGAAACCGACCCTGTGACACTACCTGGAGGGCCGGATATAATGGGTTGTGAGTTGGGTGGCCCCGATGTTGGTCCTGCAGGAAGCTGTTGCGGTTGGCCTAAGCTCAATGCACCCATTCCGATTTCAACTTCAGCGCTAGTACTACTTTGAGGACGGCTGTTGACCATGAAATCATTTTGAGGTATGCCTGCATGATGTTGTTGCAGTTCTCCGTATAACTGCTGATTGCTCGCCTCATACTCCTCCATGCGTATTTGAGAAAATTGGCTTCTCGTCGGTGGATTATTCGAGTAGTAAGACGGCAACAATGCAGTTTTATTCAATGAGTGAATTTCCCGGTCCAAAAGTTTCTCCATAACACGGCATATTTTTCTTGGATCGTCTTTATAGTAGGAAAGAAGTGTTAATGCTAGATCACCACGTTGCCGCCGAGTTCCTTCACAAAGCAAAGGATGTTCTGCTTCCGAAACATTCGCCTTAAGGCCCAAAGCTGCCACCGCAGCCTCGAAACCTAGATTTTCGTCCGTTGGTAATCTGAACGCCTGACTCATCACTTTCATTCGATTTTCCTTACCTATAATACCAGGCATAACCAGTGCATCAAAAATAAAACTGGCAAGCATTATGGGTAGAAGGGCCTCTCCACGTGACTTCAAAGCACCATCTCTTAGGGCCTCTGCTCTGTCACGAATGATTTTCAATTCGGCATGGCCTAGAGGAATGCGTTTCAATAAAGCCAGTAAATCTGATTCTTGATTAGCTAATTTAACTTCTAGTGGTTTCGTACTCGCCGGTGGACGTGACATCTCCAATCCATACAAACACACTCGAAAAGCTAAGTGATAGTGTTCCGAATTTTCCGCGAGAACTGTGCACAAAAATGCACACTTTGCCAAAGTTGCCGATGCCAACACACTGAGTTGATGGGATATTGGATTGATATTATGTTTCTTACCCTTCTTTTTTGGAGGTGGCGGTAGCTCAATCATTAGATTAGGTGGATTAGCCAGCATTTCTTCGGCTAAACGCACACCTAAAATACACGCTTCCCGACCATGACCATGGGCGTGTAAACCTTCAGCACGAGCAAATAAAATATCCCAGGCGTC
>NC_073692.1:28965042-28996042 GCF_029784155.1 Uranotaenia lowii
GAAATTATTGTGTCAAATCTTTTCCATTCGTCAACTAGTAAAAACAAAATCAGAAACCGACGATAACCTTTTCATTTTATCTGGCATCCAGCAAATTCAAAAGCAAAAAATTTGTATCTTAAAGCCAACTTTTAACAATATCCCGTTGTAAGAATTGACACGGTGCTAAAATTATATAAAATGTTTAAGGAATTTTAACATTTTTTTGAGATACTAAATTTTTATTTTCTTTTTGATAAATTTTTTTGTGCCTTTTTGCAGCGCCAGTGCCTGGAAAGAATTCCCCAGCTTACCAGTATTACTTCTTAAAGTTTCAAATTGTACATGGTGGTTTCTTGGCCCTCATCTCACTTCTGAATCTCCAGAATCTCCAAAATATATACGATGGCTTGGAAGTTTACATCTTTATTTGCAACTGCTTTGAAAATTCAAGTACAGAAACTAGAAAAAAACTGCTTCGAGAAGATCTGAAAAGAATCCAGTCAATCTATGATGGCCTACTTATTCTGAGCCCTACAATATTCAGAAACAGTAATGGCGTTGCATAAATTAAGGGGTAAAACAATCGGTCAAATTATCGATACATTTCACAAGCATTCCAGAAGAATTCGGAAGCTATTATTATTCTCTATTTCCTTTAAATTGTCTCAAGTACTAGCTTATTTAAGGAGCTTCTGATAATTAATTGGTGTGTGTTCTGTTGAGGGCAAGTAAACGTTCTATTTAAATATGTCTACAAATCAATTTCTTGACCTGAAGTTCCCCTTTCTTCTTGCAAGAGCTGAAAATACTTTTCACATTACATAAACTCGCCGACGTGGAACTTCATAGATTATTTTCCATTCAAACTGCATTCTTTTACGTTATATGTAGGTTTTTAGCGGGTTATTGAAAAATTTCGAAAAGTATTTGACCCATGTTGGTGTAATTCTTTATCTTAGAAAATTATGCGTCCAAAAGTTAAAAACAAATATTTCAGCCATTTTTCTTTTCAATTTACTTGCCATAAAATCTGTCATAATTTTAATTTGTCTAGAATTTCACTGCTCCCACACCCTGTTATTGGTCCTTATATCAAAATAGCTAACTGTGCGAAATTTTATGTTGATTGGGAAACTGTTAGGCGAGCCTCAAACGCCTGTAAGTTTAAATTTAAAAAAAAAGGTACAACTTTCCATTTAAAAAAAACCTTATTATTTCTGGCCATTTGGTGTGGGTTAATTTGTGAAATTAAAAATTTTACAAATACGAAACTTTTCTAGTTCACTTGCATTTGTTTTTCTTCTTCGAAAACTTTTCTCATCAACTTAACTTCAGAATTTTTTAAAAGTGTTTCTAAGCATGTTTAATAGATTTTAGTAAGAATAATCTCATCGTTCTTAATAGTTTCGTTCAAAAACCATAGTCAGTGAATGAAAAGGCTTTATTAAGCTTAATCGCTACAAGTTTTTTTCAATTCTCAACAAGATTTGCGGACTGTTTTTCCTGTGTATCTTTTGAAAGAGTTTTATCAATTTTTCCGGGATGAACTTAAAGCCTGTTTCTTTTGTTTTGCTCACAACTATCTTATATACCGTAAACTGGAGGAACTTTGATCAACATGAAATTTTTGAAGATAATCATCATAACCTAAGTCTGAAGTTAAAATATATGAAAACTGTTACGTTTGGAAGCCTATAAATTGAGTTTTAAATAGGATAAATTTGGAGATTTTCTATATTACTTAAGATGTAGTTTTAAAGTTTTAAAATATCTGTTTTTTTCCGAAAACTCACAAACAAACACCTCTCTTGATAAAATGATAGCATTTAGAAGCCAATAGGCTGTTTTAACTTTTTTCCTTTGTATAGCTATAGTTTTAGAGTTATTTTCATGGTCGTTCTATGATAATTTTTAATATTAAAAAAACGGACATTTTCTATAAGAAAGCGAATATAGAACAAATTACTAAAAACATTGTCAAATGGCTAAATTTGAATAAAAAAAAGAACATATGAACAGTGGGAGAACCTAAAGAATTGCATGAAGGTAAAATTTCATTTGTCCTTGAGGCCTAAAAATATTGAGAAATGTTAATAATGGTTGCCCCTAAATGTATGCAGCAACATTATCCATCTTTTGAGTGTACAAATTTGTTTTTGAAAGAAATCGTTGAAAAATTCAATTGAATCCGAACAAAAAATTACTGTTATTGTTGTGAATAAAACAATAATTTTGAAGATGTTGAGATACGTTCAAACCATAGTGATCGTTACCTCGAAACATGAAATCTAGTTTTGTAACAAGCATTTAGTTATAGCCACTAATGTTTGAATATTCTGCTATCAATGATCATGCTTTATACTCCTTACCTCAGTAAATATTTTAAACTTTTTAAAAGTCGGAACACTCTTTTCAACACTGGTAAGTTAATTTGCCTGCACGGCTTGAATTTTGGCAATTTGAGCTACCGTCAACTAGGGCTTCATGCAACAATTTTCAACTTCAATGGTTTCTAAAAAATTACTGTCTACAGATTATCATACCGCTTGGACATCAAAAGTTTTAACGTTGATGGGACATCAAATTGACGTAGTCAAAAAATTATTCGTTTCCCCAGTTATTTTTAAATTTACAAAAACATGCGATTTTCACCCTACTAAGAAAAAGGGGTAAGTTGTAACAAACTTTGATTTTAATGAAAAATCTAATGAAAACGTTTGAAAATTTATAGTTTTTGATATATTCGTGATGTCATGTCGCATGAACCACTAATTGCAGTAATTTTTAGTTGTGTTCAAATTTAATTTTAAATTTCTTCTGTCAAAAATATTTTAAAAGAAAAAACACGAAGGTGCTGCATACATTTAGGGGTAAAAAACTCTACTAGCTGCAATTATAAAAATGAATGTTTGAATGGATAATATTCTAAAATTAACAAACGCGTGCTACAAAATTATCATATTCCAGCATATAGAAACGAGATTTTAAAGATGAATCTTTGATTTTCATTTTGATGCATTTATGGTATCTGAATATAAAAAAAATGTTTAAAAATGATAACTGTCCGAAAAATATTTTTACATCAAAAGTGTTGGTATGAAATGGTAAAACCAATATTTAGTTTGTAGGTAGGTGATATCATTAACCCAATCCGTCATACTGGGGAAAGTTTTTAAAGGCATCGAAAAATGTACATCAAATCAAAAACAATCAAAAACTTAAAAAAAACTATCTCACGATATGAGAAACTACATCATGATCATTTTGTTGTCATTCAATGATCATTTTATTACATTATATTAAAATAAAAATTTAATAAGTGTTGAGGTATACAAATGTTGCATCTAACCCTGCTGTTGTATAATGCTCCGTTTGACGGTATACAAAGAATGACATTTCAAACCTAAACTAAATAACAAGAAGGAGATGACACATTGTGTTTACATTCGAAGTTTTAGGGGAAAAAAACTTCATCACAAAGTTTACGAAAACTAGGCAACACTTTAAGCTTATCGGATATATATTTTGTTTTGGATTTCAGCAATCTATACTTAGTTTTTCGCTTATTCAAAATTAAAAATGCTGGTATGCATTGACTTCCCTGATGACCGTTGACTGTGCCGATCATAAGCTCCACTTCAATGCTTGATTTTAACTTTGTGGACATTTTTGACAGTGTTAGCATACTTTTCCACCACTCTCGCACAGTAATTCTTTGAATAATCAACGGTTTTGTCTGCTATCGATTTAATCATAACGGATTTCGATGGAAACTGTGCAAAATATTTTTTTTCTTTTTCTCATACATCGTAAATATCTCAAAAACACGAAAATTTAATATTTTGGAAAAAAATAAGTCGAATAGTACTTTTCACAAGCAGCAAAATCTTGTCAAAAGTTTTGAATGTCCGATTACTAGTCAACGAGCTATTTACAAAAGAAAGTGTCCCATTTCTTAAAGAACTAAGCTTTAGAAATGCTCATGTAATAAAATTTGTCGAACTCAGTCTTGAAAAAATCAACTTCACGACAAATCTGAATCCAAGTATAAAATATTGAAGAATTTTTTGTTTTGATCAACTCATTCTGGAATAAAATTTAATCTTTTTCAGTGTCGAAAATCGCTTTTCTATTGAACTCATGAACAACAAAAATGACATTATCCAATACATTTTTAGAGCTTAAGAAATTCGTAATTAAGTAAATTGCTGTTTAGGAAACTGTTTAAAGTGGATAAAATTAATTTATCTCCAATTTAAATTTTCCATAATCATCCTTTTCCTTATGCTCAACGCTTAATGTCTCCAAAATTAAGTCCATAGATTTTTCTTCGGTATGTTTTTTTTCTATCGCCTTCCAATGACATATTCGTCAACCGGCTCACACACTTGATAATTTTTTTAGGTAGGTCTTTTCTCTCTACTCCAGAACCGGGTGTTGTGTGCGATGTTCCATTAGATCAGATATGACAGCTCGGATGATGGACGGATTTAAGGAACGCAAACGAATAACGAACTGAGAAATATAGGAAAAAGCGGCGACGCGACGACTTTTAGGGGACACTGTCGGGTTCGTCGCTCGTGCGGCTTAAGTCGCCCGTTGAAGTCTTTCCTAATGTAATTTGCTGTACCGTTTGTCGTTGCTGAGCTGGGCGATATTATCGGATATCGGTACATTTGTTGGGGGACATTGTATTTGTCCAGATACATGGTTTCGGGACCGGTACCGTTGGACTTATTTTCTATTTTTGGAAACCGAACCAGAATAAATTACTAATGAATGTCGACGACTGAATAGATTTACAAAAAAAACCTACTCCGGTTTTACATCAATTTTGAGTTTGCTGAAGGAAACATTCAACCGAGAAAAATGAGTAAAAAATATCAACAAGTTACAAGAACGAGAATTTGCTTTTAATTTTCTGTGTTTTTTTGATTAAGACTGTCCTACAACTTTTTTGTTTATCTGCAATTCTTTAATGTCACCTACTTCTGGCATCGCATATCGCAACTAGCAGAAACAAGCAATGCCGAACCGATAAAATCTTTCGCTTGTGATTGGTGGTGGTCGTTGGTAATACTATATCGTTGCCAAGTAAATGGCCAGTTAATAAACTGCCATCCCTCGAAATCGCACTACTTTGGCTTTTCTCGTGTCAGCCAGCTTTGCCGAGTTAGTAGAACCTTCTGATACTGTCGATTGATAAATTTATGAAATGGAATATAAATTAATACCGTCGCTATTGAGTTTGTGTCTCAGGCTCGCACGGTTTTTTCGTCCTTTTTTCTTCCGACTCTAGAGCTTGAACCAGTTCGGAAAAGTGAGATTAATCGCAATATGTTTCGCGGGATGTTTTCTAGAATCGGTCATCACAGGCCAAACAATCCGTTTGCCGGTATAGTTTCTTTTAATCTATCCACAAATTAAATTATATTTGGAAGCTCTTTGATTGGATGATGAATAATATGCAGCATCAGATGATAAACGTTTAATTACTGCGAAATTTTTCATTTTTTAACTAAACGGTCCAGAAACTTTCTGGAAAGTGTTTTAAAAAAAAAATTTTCAATTTTTTAAATATAATGGGTAACATATCTCGGCAGCTAAAAAGTTCCATTTTGCTTAAAATTTATAAAGTGAAATACTCTTAAAATAGTTTTTAAAAGTTCAATGGAAATCATATTGAAAATTCCATTTCTAAACACTGAATCTGAACGATAAAAATATTTCCCACGTTTTAATAACGTTTTTTTGTTCATTAATGCTTGCAAAAACCCCTGAATCTATTCTATCGTTACGATGTCAGATATTTTCGAAAAAGAACTTATTAAACTTATACCTATCTACCTACCTAATGGTCCGGCGCCGATTGTCCGACGAATAGGGACGATATAAAATATCTACACTTAGCCCCGTGTGAAGGATCCATGGGGGGTGTTCGAAATTCAAATTTAACTGAAAATAATAACAATACCAAAAATACACAAATCAATAATCAAAAATTAAAAATTCTACTGATAAATTTTCTAAACAAATCATAATAGATGATTCGAATCAATGCTATTTCCGGTACGTCATTGATATTTTCTTCCAAAATGATGTTCCTTATTCCGAACAAGAAATTTGCTTTAAAATAAATTCTAAGCAGACTTTAAGTTTTTGAATTTGGAATAAATATTTCCAAAACACAAATTGAAAAAAAAAAATGAATTAAAAAACACCTCAGGTTAAGTCAAAAATTATCCATGGTTTTTTTTTTATTTTGAAAAATAACAATAATCACGATTTGAAATGTGTTGATGATGATGTAGTTGATTGAATTTAGTTTGATAACAAGAAGAAAATATTTAATATAACTTCAAGAGCGCTAATGATTTAAGTGAGAGATAAAACCTTTTTCTACAATAAAATTCTTCCAATTATCAAAAGAAATGGCAAAATAAGTTTATTTTTGAAGTTCAATATAATAACTTTAGGGGAGAATGAGAGTACTTGACCCCTGGAGATACTTGATTCCTTCGCTATATTTCGAAATAGAAATGTCTTACAAATATCAAAAATTCTAGAAAAATGTGCCAAATAGAGCAATACAACAATACTGTAATCTCAACAAATTTAAAAAAAAAATGTTTGAGTTATCAACTTTGTTTAAAAACTTTACCAAAATGTGATGTGAAGATCTTTTTTATCATTTTAAAAAGTTTCTCACATGTATTTTTTTAAATATTTATTCCAATATGTCAATCATTAGAGTAAAATTTCAACTCCGTAATGCCATATTTTCAAAGCAATAGGAAACTCTCAATTTTTTTAAGAAGAAGTTTTCCAAAATGTATGCTACCCAATAATTAATCCCTATAGTCCAAAAGATATATTTTCCTTAATGGATCGTGATCATTGGTTATCATGAAATTTCTAATATCTAGTTACTAATGTTTATCTAGTAATAATCTATCTACAATCTAGAAAATTGCGCCTTGAATAAATTGCAATAAATTTAGTGTAGTAGACAAACTTTTGGAATTTCATTTTTCTGATGCTTACAAACTGTGAAATGAGAACTAATATGACAAAAAATAGTCAACGGACAAAATTTCTTCGGATTTTACTAGAGTTCTGCTTAAGTAAAAGATCAAGTCTCGTGTAACCTAAAAAATATCACTTTTTTTTAAGTCTCATGAAAATGCTTCTATATAGTTCATCTACGAGTTCATGTATTGTTCTAACTTTTGGAGCATATAAACTTGAAACAACACGCTGTCATAAAATACAAAAGACGGCGAATTGCTGAATTTTTCAAAAAAGATATGATGAATATAAGAAAAGGGGATCAAGTATCCCCATTCTCCCCTATATATGTACAATTCATCACGTTAAATTATTGAACTTACAAAGTACATGTCATGTCGTGAATTATCAATTAGAAACTGATACAAAAAATAAAAAATAGAGAATTCCAATTTTGTGAATTTGAAAGCATTGCGCATTCAAATTTAGCTGAAAAGTTGCTATTTTGAATTATTTTTCGAACTTTTTAAAGATAAATTTAAAAATCATGATTTATTAAAATTAAAATAAATGAAAAGTTCATAAATTTTTAATTACAGGTTTTAAAGATTAATATTTTAAGCCCGAGGATTTTGTCACTTCAATTGAAATATTGGGTCCTGGAAAGAACGGAAGGTAGAAATGATGTTTTTTTGTTTTTATTGAAAATTAAGACTCAAAGGCTTTTGTTTTAAGAACTCAAAAATTCCAAATTGCAAAAACAAAGACAAACTTATTAAAACTATTTCTAAAAATTTGAATAGTTTGACTTTAAAATTTTGTAAATTAAATCCTAAATTCGGTGAATTTTTTAAAAAACAAAATAAGAAAGTGGAAAAAAATAAGTTTAAAAACATTTAAGAAGGATTTCTTTTTTCAATAGAAACGTCCAACGTGATTGTTTTAATGATTGATTTGGTATCTTTTGTCAAATTTGGTCTATCGCCTTTTGTTTTGATGATATGAAGTTTATAAGTTTTAAAATGTGTAAGATTTAAGTGAAATCAATCATTGATAATTGATTAATTATCAAACGTATATTTCAGAAAAAAAATGGTTCCGAATTTGTTTAAAATGCTTCATTCAATTAAGGAATAATATTTTGCTGATGATGATCCAAAAAATTAAATTGGAGGAGTAGGCGATTGCTGAATCGGCAACACGCGTTTTTTTTTCGGCTTCAAATATTTTCCAAAAATTTACAGAAATTTCATGGATTTTTATCAAATTCGGTTAAAATTATGTTGATAAGGTAGTGAAATCTTTTGTTCCAAAGTTGAATATGATTAAAGTGCTGCTATTCAAGAATCATTCATTAATTTCAACACTTTAATAATGAACGGAATGGAAAAGTGCGATGCATGCGGTAATTCAAGAATGAAGAAAAACTTCAGTGATTAAAACATTTATTGGGAAGATTCAAGGAAGATGAGCACAGGATATTTGGTGAAAGTTCCTCGGTAAGATCTTTATCTGATCTCTTTCAAATCGTGGGAAGATATCTTCTGGGAGTGTTTGCTAGCTGATGCTGATTTTGCTGCTTAGAATTTGGTGAGCTCGTTCCTTGCATCATTCTTAGTTACCATCTGCAATTCTGTTATCAAATGAATCTGTGTTAAGAGGAGATTATGTAGTGAATAATATAAAATTTTGTATCAAAGTGATAATAGATATGATAGAAATTATAAATTGGAAACAGGTAAATAACTGCGATCGCCGGTATTGGGAGGTTTTTTTTTCTTTTCCATGCTTTTGTCAAACTGCAGTCTGGTAGTGTTACGCTTGCTGCGACCTTAACTACTTTTTAAATTTTGTGCAGTGTGGTTGTTCAATCCTCCCGTAAAAGGGTTAGAATGCTTCATTTTTTACATTCAATTAAATTTTAAAAGAATTGCGATTAACACATGTAGTAAGACATTCTTGATTTCTGTGTTTAAATTTTTTTCATCATGTTTTAATGTTTTCTCGTATAGAGAAAATCATACTTGTTTAGACGTAAAAATAAGGTGGCAATGGAAAGATTCTCAATATTTCATTGATAACAGGTGGTGAATTGCAGGTGGTAACATGTAGGCATTTTGTATTTATGATTTACTAGCTGACCCGGTAAACTTCGTTGATGAAATCCATTGAAGGTGTCGACAGTTTCAGTCTGTTGATCACTTCTTGCAGCTACCAAGCAGTCATCAACGTATCGCTTGAAGAAAACCGACGACGATGACTGCTTGGTAGCTGCAAGAAGTGATCAACAGACTGAAACTGTCGACACCTTCAATGGATTTCATCAACGGTTACAGTTCACTATCGAGCGCGAATTGAATGGAGAAATCAAGTTTCTCGATACAATTTTGCGGCGGGAAGGAAATGGCATCACAACGGAATGGTTCCCAAAAGACGAAAAAGGCCGCTACCTAGACTTTAATTCGTTAAGTCCATATTCGCACAAAAAGAATACTGTCATAGCTTTAGTAGACAGGGCAATAAGATTATCACACGCAAAATATAGGGGGAAAACACTTAATACAGTTAGAAACATTTTGAACTTAAACAACTATCCACAATATTTTGTTACGAGTATTGTCAAAGAACGAACACGTAAAATTTATAACACTTTAAGTATAACCAATGGAAATTCAAGCAAATTTGTAACTATTCCGTATTGTTCAGGATTGGGGGAGAAACTTTCAAGGTACTTATGGCAATTTGACATTAATGTCGCCTTCCAGCCTTTAGATAAAATTAAAAATCTGATCCTAACAAAAACTAAGAACAAAATCCCCAAAAACAAAAATACCAACGTCGTGAATGAAATCAATTGTGGTAAATGTAACAAATCATACATAGGTGAAACTAGTCAGTTCTTGGAAAAAAGATTAAAACAACATAAAACGAATGTATCTACAAAACAAATAAGCACTGGACTAGCACAGCACAGTTTGGAAACTGGTCACCTTTTTGACTTCGACAATACAAACATTTTAGAAAAAGTTACAGGCTATAATGCAAGAATCACAGCTGAAACTTTTTACATTAAGATTAGAAGTGACAACAATGTAGTCAATAGGCAGATAGACTCCTGTAATTTTAAGACAGCTTACGACTCTGTAATCAAAAAATTGTCACAAACACTAACATACAAATGTAAACGAAAATCAGAACAAAATGTCCCGAATCAAACTAGTATAGACGAAGGCCAGTAGTTTGTAAGATTTTAAATATTGTAAATTTAGATAAAAATTCATTGTTTAAAATATAATTTTAGTGTCCACTGAAGAGGAGCGAAAGCCATAGTAGCTCGAAACGTCTGGACAACTGGTAATAACGTTTTTGATTCTTAAATCCGCCGAAAAACGTCGATGATTCAAATTACATTAAAGCGCGGCGATAAACAATATTCCAACAAATGTTTTATTTCATCTACACGTCCTTAACTGCATCGTGCTTGCGAATAGATTCTTATGGAAATCGTAACAAATAAAGTTGAATTTGTATGAGCACCTTCCATAAAAAGTGAAATCCTTGAAACTATTATACAAACCCTCTCTGACCCAAAAAACCCTCGGATACCAAATTTCACTTAATTCCGACCGACCATTCATACGTGATGTTGTTACAAAGAAAATGCCTCCCATTTTATATATAAGATTATAAAGTAAAATAGCTTAACTCTATTGGGGATTAGTGGGGGGTAGGACAGGGCATCAAAGGAGCGGAAAACTGATATACAATGGATTGTGGGCTCAAGCCAGCCGGAGTATCTCGGCAAATTCGGAATCCTGAGTAGGTTACTCAGGTACCTATTTAGAATTTTAATTTGTTTCGAACAGTTGGAAGGGAGTGAGATGAGTCAAACCTGCCCCAAGCCAGTGGTAACGGACCCCTTGGTAGTGCTGCAATTATTGTTGATGAGTTAAGCATGAACAATATTTGAATGTGCGATCGAGACTTCCCGTACCGACTCGGGTCGAAAGACCTATCAGCCACTGGTGGGTTTAACATACGAACATACATACATACATGATGATCCAAAAAATAAAATTCTACAGTTTTTACGAATTTGGAAAGGTATCATTACAAGTATTTCTGACATAACTGCAGAAACATAAAAAAAAACTTGGTTTTAAAATTATCTAAAATCCAAGTTGGTTGAAAACTTCTTCAAAAATTCATTAAATGAGTAAAAGTAAACAAATCGAACACTTCTATAACTTTTTTCGCAAAACTCAAAACAACTTGAAGTATTGAATAAAGTTGAGAATTTATTTAGAATTTTTATTTTGAAAATTTATGTTTTTGTCTCGATTGTTTTTTAAATGTGCAAAAAATTTTATAAATGATTTGAACCTATTTTCAAAAGTTTTTTCGATAACAAAAGCTGATAGAAAAATTGCAAATTTAGATTCAGGGCTTTTAAATTAGCTTTTAATTGTTTGCACCTAGAAATAATGTCAATTTTGTGTGTAATTTGACTCGATTTGATGTGATTTTTAACTCGATTTCGGGAGGCACCAGCAGTGATGTCTATTTAATTTATTGTTTATCAATGCGAAAAGACATACCTCTATTAAACAGTTAATAACTTTTTTACTTAATTAGATACGAAGTTATGGTCTTCCACAAAGTTGTTCAGCGGAAAATTTTCTTAAGGAATTTTATAAATTGGCACAGAAACTGTCAGCTAGTTCGGTTCCACAGAAGAATCAAAAATGATGTTGATTTTTCAGTACAAAATATTCAATTTTCCCATACAAACCTAAATGTTCAAACTTACTCATACAAACGTTACTTAAAAATGCTGCAAAAAATCATAGATGAGTTTTGGACCAAGGCGAAGCTTTTTAGACCCCAGGGTTTGAGAAATTCAAAAATGACCCCAAATCGACTCAGTTTAATGGTCAATCCTGAAAGTGACGCGTTTTAATATTTTTTTTATTGAATGGTGAATATTTCTCACTAACTAACTCTCTAACTCTTCCATCTTTACTAATGGTTCGTTTTTTCTAGAGAACAATTGAATATAATAAATCTCTACATAAACTTTTGAACATAAAAATGGTTAAATTTGAGAAGCTATTACCGTGTTGCCGATTTCGGTCATCAGAATATGAAATGTAAAATAAAAATCGTCTCAATAAACCGTGAATCCGATTTCCCGATTGTGCGACTAGTATTCGAGAGAGGAATTACGTGTCCACGCCGCGCACTGTCCACCATTCCTACGTATCAAGTAAGAAGGAAGGAACCTGCTCTGGATCGGGTCCCTATATCTTTGCGTCTTCCCTCGACCATCGACCAGTCTTTTCCGCGCCGGGCAGCTACAAGAAATAATGTGGAGCTTACAGCTCTCCAACGAACCTAACCGTATGACGATAGCATGTACCATATTCGCTTTGAATGACAGCTCTCGATGACATATTTTGGAATCGGTACATTTCCACTATGTTTTCGTCCCGCGAGCGTCTTCGGGCCACCTCCGGGTCTGGTTTCCTCCTTCCTTCCATCCATATCGGGGGGCAAGACAAGACTTTGGAGTAACCGCAAGAAACGATCTCTGAAGAGGCTTTTATGGACTCATATAGGTAGGTAGGTGATTCTTGAGCTCCGGACCCAGGATTTGCTGAAGGTAGGGATATGATGCCATTTCATATATGCTTGGTGCAGATAGATAGTGTTGACATGGCCAAGTGGCGACGAGGACGAATAGTTTTCTATTGTAACATCTTGCCGGCATCAGAACCACGCCGTACACGCACCTTGTCTGTCTCCCACATGGGACAAGCTTGGGGAACATGGAACTGGCCAGCTGGATCCCAGAGCCAGAGAGATTGAGTAGGCGATCGCAAGAATGGATCGAATGGCGCGGTTTCGTGCTTACCGGACAATTTCCTTTTACAAATGGATCAATGGCAGATCAATGTGCCTTCGATGTGCTGATTTCATCCCGGGACTTCTCGTCGTCTTGGTCTTGGTCTGGAATAGTCTATGGGTGGTGAACCAGTCGCCGGGATCGATCAATCGATCTTGTCGATGATTTTTGTGGTGCCAAGATGCAGCAGTGCCTTGTTATTCATCCGTTCGTTCATTCTTTTAATTCTGCCATCCATCAAACCTGTTCCCATCTCGCAGTTCATAAAAAAAAACCGATGATCATGATGGGTCTCGTTCTCGTCTTCCAGTCAGCCTTAGAAGTGGATGGGATATAGGACAACCTTAAGACAAACATTACTTTTCATCAAGCCAACTGATAAGAGAAAACATCCCCCGGCTTTGGTCCCCAGCGGTCGAGTCGATTTTTATGAGATGATAATGTCTGTATCATCCACACATCCTGGATCAATAAGTGAATATCAAACAAACCCTAGGCAGTCCATGAGGCAGGGCTGGATTTAAGGAGGAGATCTCAGGATTAAGGTTCAACTCATCCGTTGCGAAGAATGGCTTATCTTGATCCCTACCCTTTTTTCCACTATATCATTTTGGAAAACTTAGCAATACGCTGTCTTTTGAAAGCATTTTTTTCTTCTTAGTAATAGACAGAGACTTTGATCCTTTACTATCGGAGTCGTGAATTTTATTTACCTCAACCGTTTTCGAAATTGCTCATTATGCTTTCCATGTCTTGAAATTTGTCTACAGAAGAGAATTATACAAAGTTTTAATTTGAGAAAACAATCAGTTTTTAAGTTTTATTTTTCTGGCGAATATTGTGGAAATTGGTTATTGGTTAGATATGTAAGTCAAATGGTACTGGGCTACGATCACGATCTATTTAAGGGGGGGGTAGGGTCTAACTGGTATAAAAAAACACCATTTTCACGATTTTTTTCTAGAGCTATCGTTTAAACAAATGTATTCAAATTTTTTGCATTATACAAAGCATTGTTAAAAGAACATTTAGTAATTTTTTCGTAGAAAAATATTGAAAAATGAGTCGGTGACGGAGCACTTTCGAGGATGCCTTTTAGAAAACAGGATTTGCGGTGGACACTGTATCTCAGCACAGAATCATCTGAAGTCAAAAAATCAGAGCAAAATATTTTCAATAGAAGTTTATCTGGACCCCAACGTTTTTATTTAACTTAAAAAATTTTTATGAAATTTTTGTGGCTGTTTGAAGTAAAAACTACGATTTTTCACTTAAAAATCCGCCATTTTTCACCTGTAAAATCTCCCCAAAGTAAAAAAAATCGAAAAATAAAAACGTTGGGGTCTGGTATTTTATATGTAGAAAATATGTTCCAAATTTGAAAAGAATCGGATAAGTAGTTTTCAAATGACGATGTCCACGGACTTTGAAAATGTGCTTTCGAGAAAAACGCGTTTGAAGTTTCTGCTCTTGCTTTCTTGCAGTATTAGATAGGAGGAGATAAAGGCCTATAACTTCTACAGTTTTGCTTCAATTGACTTGAAAATTTGACACAACATTCTTGAAATGTTTTCCAATAAGAAAATAAAAAAATAAAAAAATCGATTTTTTGAAAGTGTTAGACCCTACCCCCCCCTTAAAGAAAAAAAAAGTTCAAAAAAGATCTTTATGTAACGCTTTGTTGAAAGTTAAACAAAAGTATAATAATTGGAAATATATGGTCGTAATATTTTGCGAGCTATTTTGGATTTTTTGCTCGTTTTTCTAGAACATCTTTACTTTGAAAGAAATATCGGTTAATTTATATTTTTGTCGAGGAATCTAGACAGCTCAAGGATCAAGTATTCTTACTAACTCTTAAGTATTTATTTAAGTATTGAAAATGTAGTTTTGGCGTCAAATGAGCAGTAGTTTGAAAAAAATTTAAAAATTGACAAAAATGATAAAAATGTCAGAAATGACAAAAATTGCAGAAACGACAAAAATGACGAAAATGTAAAATGATAATCAATAATCATCAAAATGCATTGTGGCTTGTGATATAGCTCAGTTGGCAAGTCTGTTGTCTCCTGAGCCGATGTCCGCGAGTTCGAGCCCAAGAGTAAATATCGAACACAGTTGTACCGGATAGTTTTTCAATAACGATCCGCCAACTGTAACGTTGATAAAGTCGCGAATGCCATAAAGATGGTAAAAAGACTATAATCGAAACAAAAAAAAAATCAAAATGCATTAGAATATGTGTGCGCTTGATAACAGTGAAATTGCTGCTTGAATCACGGATCACTTTTTTGCAAGCCAAACATAAAATTTCTTGGTTAATAGCTCAACCCAATTGCCCCTTAAATGTATTCTAGTAAGAATGCCCCTGAAAGGTATGCTAAAAACTTTGATTTCTATGTTGATTCATTTTAGTAAAGGGCGAAAGCTGTTTCGAGAAAATCGCGTTGAAAGTAATTAACTTTAAAATGTAGGTCTTCAAACGGTACTTTTTCACCCAGCTGACAATTCGATTTGTTATCATTTGGCCGCACGCCCTTTTGAAAAAAACATGATACCACTGCTGCTCTCATGCTGGTTAAGGAAAATAGAATCTTACTGGAAAAAAGATAATGTGATTCTGGGATCAACTCATCTAGCAGTAGCATGTATCCTGACAAGTTGAAGACAAAAATCAAAAATAAATATTTTAAATACTGTCGAGTATAAGTTTTTGCATCATTCAATTCCACTTGCAATTCCAAATGTTCTTTTCCTATGAATTAACTGACATATAATCGTTTTTTAATTCAATTGTGTGATTTCATCATCATTACTCTTATTAATCTAAGTATTTGTCAATAATTTTATAACTTTCATTTGATAGTATTTCTTATATATTCTAATACTGACAAAATCGATAAAAATGACAAAACTGCCAAAACTGACTTAATCTATAAAACTGACAAAAATGTCCAAATTGAAAAAAGGGCAAAATTGAATAATATTGAAAAATGTTGACAAAAACGACACAATTGACAAAAATAACTAAATTGATAAAAGTTCAAATCAACCATTTCGGCCAAATTTACAAAATTTACAAAATTGGAAACAATTGACT
Organism: Uranotaenia lowii; assembly: GCF_029784155.1. Classification (NCBI taxonomy): domain Eukaryota; kingdom Metazoa; phylum Arthropoda; class Insecta; order Diptera; family Culicidae; genus Uranotaenia; species Uranotaenia lowii. The sequence goes on from NC_073692.1 coordinate 28,981,038, forward strand.
AACTTGACTAAATTAACTATACGACAAAAATGAAAAAAGTTGCAAAATAATGATTAATTTAAAAAAAAAGTTGCAAAATTGACAAAATTGACAAAAATGACAAAATTGTCTAAATTTAGTCAATTGACTAAATTGACTAAACTGACTAAATTTACTAAATTCACTACCTATAGGAAATGAATTTAGTAAATTTAGACAGTTTAGTATATAGGTCAGTTTAGACTATAGGCTAAATTGACAAAATAGCCTAAATTGAATAAATTCATCAAATTGACAAAATATCAAAATTTACAAAATTTAGAAAAATTGACAAAATTGCCAAAATTGCCAAAATTGACAAAATTGACAAAATTGACAAAATTGACAAAATTGACAAAATTGACAAAATTGACAAAATAGACAAAATTGACAAAATTGACAAAATTGACAAAATTGACAAAATTGACAAAATTGACAAAATTGACAAAATTGACAAAATTGACAAAATTGACAAAATTGACAAAATTGACAAAATTGACAAAATTGACAAAATTGACAAAATTGACAAAATTGACAAAATTGACAAAATTGACAAAATTGACAAAATTGACAAAATTGACAAAATTGACAAAATTGACAAAATTGACAAAATTGACAAAATTGACAAAATTGACAAAATTGACAAAATTGACAAAATTGACAAAATTGACAAAATTGACAAAATTGACAAAATTGACAAAATTGACAAAATTGACAAAATTGACAAAATTGACAAAATTGACAAAATTGACAAAATTGACAAAATTGACAAAATTGACAAAATTGACAAAATTGACAAAATTGACAAAATTGACAAAATTGACAAAATTGACAAAATTGACAAAATTGACAAAATTGACAAAATTGACAAAATTGACAAAATTGACAAAATTGACAAAATGGACAAAATTGACAAAATTGACAAAATTGACAAAATTGACAAAATTGACAAAATTGACAAAATTGACAAAATTGACAAAATTGACAAAATTGACAAAATTGACAAAATTGACAAAATTGACAAAATTGACAAAATTGACAAAATTGACAAAATTGACAAAATTGACAAAATTGACAAAATTGACAAAATTGACAAAATTGACAAAATTGACAAAATTGACAAAATTGACAAAATTGACAAAATTGACAAAATTGACAAAATTGACAAAATTGACAAAATTGACAAAATTGACAAAATTGACAAAATTGACAAAATTGACAAAATTGACAAAATTGACAAAATTGACAAAATTGACAAAATTGACAAAATTGACAAAATTGACAAAATTGACAAAATTGACAAAATTGACAAAATTGACAAAATTGACAAAATTGACAAAATTGACAAAATTGACAAAATTGACAAAATTGACAAAATTGACAAAATTGACAAAATTGACAAAATTGACAAAATTGACAAAATTGACAAAATTGACAAAATTGACAAAATTGACAAAATTGACAAAATTGACAAAATTGACAAAATTGACAAAATTGACAAAATTGACAAAATTGACAAAATTGACAAAATTGACAAAATTGACAAAATTGACAAAATTGACAAAATTGACAAAATTGACAAAATTGACAAAATTGACAAAATTGACAAAATTGACAAAATTGACAAAATTGACAAAATTGACAAAATTGACAAAATTGACAAAATTGACAAAATTGACCAAAATTGACAAAATTGACAAAATTGACAAAATTGACAAAACTGACAAAACTGACAAAATTGACAAAATTGACAAAATTGACAAAATTGACAAAATTGACAAAATTGACAAAATTGACAAAATTGACAAAATTGACAAAATTGACAAAATTGACAAAATTGACAAAATTGACAAAATTGACAAAATTGACAAAATTGACAAAATTGACAAAATTGACAAAATTGACAAAATTGACAAAATTGACAAAATTGACAAAATTGACAAAATTGACAAAATTGACAAAATTGACAAAATTGACAAAATTGACAAAATTGACAAAATTGACAAAATTGACAAAATTGACAAAATTGACAAAATTGACAAAATTGACAAAATTGACAAAATTGACAAAATTGACAAAATTGACAAAATTGACAAAATTGACAAAATTGACAAAATTGACAAAATTGACAAAATTGACAAAATTGACAAAATTGACAAAATTGACAAAATTGACAAAATTGACAAAATTGACAAAATTGACAAAATTGACAAAATTGACAAAATTGACAAAATTGACAAAATTGACAAAATTGACAAAATTGACAAAATTGACAAAATTGACAAAATTGACAAAATTGACAAAATTGACAAAATTGACAAAATTGACAAAATTGACAAAATTGACAAAATTGACAAAATTGACAAAATTGACAAAATTGACAAAATTGACAAAATTGACAAAATTGACAAAATTGACAAAATTGACAAAATTGACAATAATGACAAAAAAGATAGAATTGGCATAAATGACAAAATGACGAAATTGAAAAAATTGACATTTCAAAGTTGTCAAAATGTTTTAATATCTATAGTTAATTCGATCGATTATTGTAACTTACTTTGAAGCATCGTATTTTACTCTAGCAGTTGTGATCTTACTCAATTATTTTTTTTTCAATTTGTTCGCTTCCTATACTTGAGAGGTTGAATTATTAGAAACTCATCTTTTTTTAAAGTTATATTCTTCATTTTTAGACCTCTTCTTTTTTATAGATATAAGATCATAATGTCATTGAAACGGGATCATACAAGATATTCCAGAGCTCAATCATTCAAAAAATTTCAATTAGTTTACAATTATGTTATATATGTGAAAATTATAATTCTTTAAAAATACCTTCATCCTATAAACAATTTAGAATCTTAATTTCTAAAATTCATTTAGGATTTACTACGTTCGAAATACTTGAATCATAACTCTGAATTTATAAAACTATCAACTATCATTATTTTGTGTCATGTGTATCCAAATAGAATTTATAGACTATAAGAAAGGCTACAATTCACTGTTAAGTGTATTAAATCGGGTTTTTTCATTGATAATTTTGCCCAAACGATGCGAGAATTAAAAAAAATCGATTTCGTCGCTTTTAAGAATTTGATGCTTTGGGATAACATTAATCAGTCTGTATTGTGACGGTTTTAACGAGTTTTCTTGATCGTAAAGGATACAAAACACCTTCATAATATTAACAAATGCTAGTAATTGATTAACTAAGGCAGTTCGTGTGTTGAGGTCGAACAACAATAAAAATTTAAACATGGACAATGATGCTGCATTTTTTTAACATTACTTTTAAAATTTTAACTACAAAAAAAATTTGCCTTTATTGAATTGTCTAGGCCCTCGCACTATTCCCCTGTAAGTTTTTCCTTCAAACTTCGCCATTTGATAGGGTTTCTAGCCTTTTTACCTAAACCGGCTTCCTCTTGGAAAACGTCCCTATTATTTTAAATATAAACAAATTTGCTCAAAATATAACAAAAACTAAAATAAAACTATAAATTTACCAAAGAAAAAAGTTGAACTGTTACATAAATCAACCTGCTGCTTCTCAACGCTTTGATTTCATCAGGAAGGGTGTTTGTTTGCAAGCTTTAGAAAAAATAGATATTTCAAAATTTTGAAATAAGATTTGAAATTTTCAAAAACAAACCTTGTTTTCCCAAATTTAAACTTAAAAAGTAGGTTTTTCAAAGTAGAAATTTTTTTAAGATAATTTATTTTTAGACCTAGTTATTGATCATTCTGTGGAAAAATTTCATGTTGATCAAAGCTTTTCTAGTTAAATGAAAACTTTTAAAAATACATCCTAAAATCCTTGTGACGACCTCTCGGACGTAGCGTCTCCATCATCACGGTTGCCAGCGGAATTTATTTGGATAGTATTAAGTACCTTTAAGCAACATAAATGTCAAGAGAAAAAGATGTATGTATAAAGTAAAAGGCATGTAGTTTGCAAGATTGTCAGATGAGATAAAACGGAAGTGGCAAAGCGTGTAGTTGGCGGCAAAAACTAAGATAGCTTATCGAAAATTTCTATAGTACAAAGTACTTGTAAGTTTATTTCGATTTAATCCATTTCTTTCAAGCACTAAATCATTGCTAATTTATGTATGCAGAAAGCTATCATCAGTTGTTCCGAAGAGTGCATTAGAAGCCTTCCATCCAGTAGATCTCGGTCCAGACAGTTGATGGACGATCAGCACGTTGTAGGTTATACCTGAAACAATTAAAAATAACATAAAATCAATTCTGAATATTAGTGATAGGTTATCGGAACTTTACTTGCCGTACCAAGTTCCTACGGATGAAATTTGCGGTGTAGAGTAGCAGGATAAAGGAAAGGAAAAGGTTTGGAGAAACAGAGTAGAAGAAGTGGCAAAAACAGTAAACGTAAGTGGAAATAATTTCCCAATTTGATGATCCTTTAATTGAAATTGTATTTTAGGGTTTTTTAATATACATTCTATTAAAAAATTGGAAAATTCTGCTACCTATTTCTGTCGACAAACCACAATCCTTCAAATGATGATTAAGATTTGTATAAAGAATCCTTTAGCACCAAAAACAGAAAACTTACTTTCATCGATGGTTGCAATCTTAAATTTGCATCAAAATCTTGTGAACTTAGTTTAAGATTGCTAGAAGTTCTCCTGCACTTTTCCGGGCCGTTCATTGGAACATTATGGGCTATTTTGGACATTATATTTTCAGATTTTCCAACCAAAATCCAGTCAATATTTGGGAAAATTAGACAAAAATCCAAGAACTATTCAACAAAAGTCAGCTTCATTTCGTTTATTTGATTAGAACTTACAATAAGTTTTTTTAAGAAACCCTCCAATTTCGAAAGTAAATTGTAAAAAAAATCCAATTTTAAAAGTTAAAATTAAAAGATTAAAATATTGCAGTACAGATCGGATTTATGCAAACTCGATCCTAGTCAAAGGTTTTAGTTTGAAATTTCGTTCTTGAAAAAACTGCAATATTAATAATACGCCAAAACCTATGGAAGTCCCTGCAATTTCTTATATAGAAAATACATGTTTCTTTATCATCAATCAATTTTCATAAAAAATCAATTTTTTTCGCGATATGAACTATAATTCTACTTAACTTTTGTCATTTTCAGGTGAATTGTGCAAACGAACTGACTTTGATTAAATTTGAAAATCGAACTAACAATCAGAGCTATAAACCTGCGATCTCTTGCAATTTAATCCGTACCGAAATAGTCATCTTGATGATTTGATTTTCAATTTGCTTCGGAATTTCAATACGTTTTCTGAAATGTATGTACTTAAAAATGGTTTCTGAATTTAGAAATATGAGCCAAAATTAAAAATAAAAATTTCGAATGATGAATCTATATCGGTATTTTGAAGCTTTGATAGGTTTTAATTAAGCATAAGCATGAAGTTCATGAACTTCGAATCTGAATATGACATAAAAACTTTAAATTTGTTTTAAATATTCGGAAAAATATTATCTAAATTTAAAAAATGCGTATGAGTTTCGAAAATCATGAATCAAATTTTGAAGGAAATGTAAGGCCAAATTTAAACTACATTTTATTTCAATTTCAAATGATGAATTGAACTGAAAATCAAGAATCCTAAACTGGATACATAATCCCAAATTTGAAAACACAAATACAAAATCGATTTTGATTATAAGGAACCAGAATAACATTTAGTATTAAGAAGGTAATTACTATCCATAAGTGATAAAATTTTGAAAATTTTGAAAATTTTGAAAATTTGTTACTGAATTCTGAACCTAGGATTAGATTTCGAAGTTTTGAGATCAGTTTTGAGTCAAAATTGTTACTATCGAATAACCTTACTCGAACATCAAAATTTGATTAGAAATTTTAATTTTGAGTGTGGAGTAGAATACTTCGCTTGCTTTTGGCGGACCCTCATGGGAGGGGGGATTAAACCTCCAAACACCCCTTCCCCCGCCTCGTTACTACGGCCATGCCTTGTTTATTCTATAATGTCATTGGGATTTTATCCACTGGGGATCATTCATTGTCCTTGGTAATACCGGTCGATGCAGAGGTTTTTTAGGAAAGATAGCCACGCATAGTTGTTTTCTAATTAATTTCAACAGAATTATTAAAGAAGAGTTTTTGTTTAAAAAAATACTCGATTTTGTCACTGTCCCCAATATGTCACCTTAAAATTCATCATGGGGGTTAAAAACAACGGGGACTCACTGTAATCCAACATTATAGTTTTAATTATTTTTGCATTGATATTGCTGCTTTGAATTTTTTTTTGCTCAGATTTTTCCATGAAAATTTGAAATCTGTGAAAAAAAATTTTTTGGCTCCTTTGGGTAAAAAATAAATCTACCGGAAAGCTGCAGTAAAATTATTGGAATGCTTAAAATACTTAAATTCTGAATCAAAATCAAAATTTGAATCTATAGATTTTTTTTTTTTGATTCGGAAGAAGACACTTTTTTTCAAACGAAAAATAGTGTGGAAATAAATCCGTGACGTAGATTTAAGCAATTGATGTACCAAAAAGGAACTTAGGCTCCGTAATACTAAAAGGTCTGAGCCGAATGAAATAAACGAATAATTTAAAAAAAAAAACACTTTTTCTGCCACTTACGCTTAAGTTCGAGATAATCATTATGACGATGCATACATCTAGGGGTAAAATGTTCGAATCGTTCATTCTATCGAGTAAAGTGCTTGCTAGTTTACTGCGAGTTTTCTAAATTACTTATGTGAAATTCCAAAACAAGTAAAAGTTATTGACAAACAACTTGAACAAATATTTTCAGAATTGTATCAAAGTTTCTGATGAATTTCAAAAATAAAATCATTTTTATCTAAATTTCTCCACTTTCAAGTAAAACTTTGTGTCATGATATTTAAAATATTATTCAGTTTCACTAAAACTCATATCGGGTGCCCCGAATGCCGAATCCGGCTCTGCAATCTAGCATTATGGCTGGATTTGAAATCCGCAGACTTTTATACTCGGGTTCTTCCTTCAACTCAGTTCGAAAAGACAGACCATCAAATCACCTTCTCCAAATCGAAAGAAAGGTGAAGATTTCGCATGCATTTCAGATTAAATGCAGCTGAAGCCAAAGATGCATCATCTCCCCGCTAGGTTGATCATGAACCACTTAAGAATGCGCTAAAGCAACCTATCAATCGAGTACGACGATGCGATCATCTTCGTCATCATCATAAGCTTTGAGGCTGTTGCATGAATTGGCTGTAACGTTTGAAGGTTTTCGCACCGAGATTGATCCTAGCCAAGGCTAGGCGACAACGATGTCAATTGAGCGAAGCCTGACGGGATTGAAAACTGATCATCCCCCCCTACTCCCATTGGTTTAGATTTTAGATTGAAGGCACCACTCATCAGTGCATTCTTCTGCTACCTATAGGTATTGACATTTCCAACCACGACGACGGTCTGACTGTTTGACTGATCGATCTCCGGCTAAGATAGCTGCAAAACTGTCCCTTCCATCAAGACCAGAGGAATGGGGGATGGGCTGCTCGTCAAATCAACCACCTTCGATTGTGTTCCGGCTGCTGGAGGAACCGGTTCCGGAAAGCGGCCGCCGGAGGTTGGGTGGGAAGATAATGGAATCTATTTAAGAGGAAATGAAGATTCACGATTTCCGCGTGACTTTATTTGAACGCGCATACGACGATTTGGTGGATTGGCAAAGAAAGGCTACTCCGGGGTAGGCAGCAGCAGCAGTAATCCGATAGAGATCTTCCGTCAGGTCTGTCCGTGTCTATGTCTATTTCTCCGTACATAGTAATGTGCCCAGCTTAGGGCAGTGGCTGATGATTTTTCCCTGGTTTCTGTGTCTCCAGGGACCGATTTATTATCATTTGCGGTCATCGTCAGTCGAAGAGCGGAATAATTCACACTGGGAAAAATTCCAGGAGATTTGTCGGATCGATATGGTGATGCTGGTGGTGACTTCTTCGAACAGTAGCGGTTTTTTGAATTGAGCAACCGCTAGTTTTCAAGCAATATGTTGAACGCTGAGAGCAGATAAATTTTGTATGCTTTGACGGGGACCTCACACAAGCTTGATAAAATTTCCCGATTCAGGTTTCCAATCGAGTTGATTATGAATTATTAGTCCTTAAGTGATAAAACAAACAACTTACTATTTAACATTCAATAGTTTAAATTATTCCATTTGTCATATCTAAAAGTTACAGTGGCAGCAAAATGTGTTATGTCAAATTTAGAAAACCGACCATTTACATTTTGTAGATTGGCCTAAAATAACAGACTTGTGTAAAATTTCAGCTCGACCTGACTAGATTTAGGAGTGCCTCAAAGCGCTCGAAGTTGTTTCACCCTCAAAAATCACCAAAGGGGGTACCAACGGATAAATCGAAACTTTAATTACTTTAATTTTGATTCCAAATGACTTAGAAATTCACGAAACATCTAGATCTGGTGTAATCTTGAAAAAAATGCTTTGTCAATAACTGAGTTTTTGGGACTTAATCGGTTTTGCGCAAATCGGCCGTCCTAGAAAGTCGAATTTTTCACAAACAAATTTTTTTTCGAGTTAACATTAGATTTTTATGTTTCATGCATTTTTAAAACGTTTGGAATCAAAATTCAAATTTCAAATATTATGATTTCATTTGGGCCCTTTGAGCCACTCCTTAATCAAGTCCGATTCAGCTGAAATTTTGCACAAATCCATTTTTTAACCAATCTGCTTGATATTTTTTTTCATCACATTACTCAGCTACAAACGTGTTTTGTGTAATTGAAAGTTTTTTCAGCACTGATTTGAATTTTAGTTGGCAATGCGAGAAAATTTTAAAAGCTGTTTGCACCATGCTGCCTGGAACTGGTTTGAATCCTTTCTTTTTTTTCTCCGGAGTTCAACATTTTTGAAGTTCTTCCTTACATATAAACTTTTTCCCGCAATCAGCGCTGCAAATTGGATTTGCAAAACTATTGGAGTATATATCAAGTTTGGAAGCTTGCATAATATTATGCACTTTTGAAAAAATATCGAACATGCAGTTCAAGAAACTTAGGGCAAGCCATAAGATGGTAATTTTTACTGTTGAGAACCAAGAAACTATCGGGAAAATTATGATGCCTGAAACGTTGTGATAGATAGTTTGATTCAAAGCATATAAATTTACCAACATTTGCACCTAGTTTGACAAGGTGATAAAACACGTCAATAGCAATGAAAAACTAAATAAGAAAAAATTCAGATTGGAGGGCGAAACGTTATGATATTTTTATAAACGAATATGTCGCGACGTTGCGATTTGTGACACACAAGGGAGAGGATGCCAAAAATGATGTTTTTATTCGTTATTTATTTCTAATTGATGAGTAATGAATGGAGGACGCATTAGCTCATAACGCCTGTAAGAGCGTTTAAAATTCATGGTTTTGATATTCTTCATATGTCAGCTAAATATGCTCTATAAAGTAAGGTTGCTAGAATTGTTCAGCGCCCATCTGAGCCTAACAAATGCGGAGAATTTTTTAAGTAAAAACCTGGCAAAATTCGGGTATTTAATTTTGCCCAGAAATAACTCAACTAAAAATCATGAAAAAAATGAATAAGATTTTTTTTTTTCAAAACTCATCGACAGATTTTAAATCGTATTTTAGGCTTCCTTTTATGATTATTATTATAAAATTAGCTCAAAAAACTTCGTTTAGGAGAAATACATTAAAACACATTACATCACAATTGTTTGATTTGCCTACAAAAAGTGAATAAACCCGGGGCATTTTTAAATGAAAATCGGGCAACCGAGCCGTGCTGGACTGTTCCCAAATTTTGTGTTAATTGTCCGGGCAAACCCGAATTAAACCGGACAATCTGGCAACCTTGCTCTATAGGCATTACACATACGCAAACATTAAACAACACCGAAGCATTTAATGAACCCGCACAAAAGTTAAATTTTTACTGAAACCTAATAGTTCCTTGAAAAGATCCATCTGAATAAAGGTAGTAATAGAACAATTTTATCATTGATTTTGAAAACCCGAGTATACCCATTCTATCAAATATTTTGTCCAAAAAACCGACCTGTGAAAAATTTCAGCAGAATCGGACTTGAATTGCCTTGTCAAATGATAACAACTAGCTCCAATGAGGTATTTTAAAGTTTATTCTTTACAAAAATGATCTGTTTATTTTCATGTCCCAACAAAAAAAATAATAATCATATTATTTAAAGATTTTGGCTTTGACAAACGACTCAATGGCCAAAATATCAAAAATAACAAAAAAAATAAGAGATAGATTTTTTCTAAAAAGCACTATGACACGAAAGATATCAATAATTGAAAATTACCAAAATGACACTCCCATAAATATAATTAATATGAAGAAAAACATTTAAAAAAAATCATAATTTTACTTTAAATTTATTCATTGAGGTCAATTTTAAAATTCTTGCGATTTTTGTGGATTTTTTGTTGTCTTTTGAAGAGAGACTTTCAGCCTTTGGCTCTATGTGTTTGTAATTTTCTATAAATTCTGTGTAGGGGAGAGGCGGACTATATGCGCATATTAAGGAAAGCACTCATTTTCTCCCATATTCCAATAGATAGGAGTCTAAAAACTATAAACACATGAGCGGACATCTGTTTTATATACGTTAGAGCAATTTTTCTGTTAAAATCTCTTACAGTTTTTGTGAAATTAATTTTATAATAAAAGAAGTCAAAATAGCCGATTTTAGAAACTGGCAGGCTAAATTCGCATATTTATGTTTTTAGCTATATTTCATTAACACTTGCAATATTTTGATATTATTTAATTGAAAATGGTAGAAACGGATGTTAAGCATACGTCAAGGCTGACATTTTGGTGAAATTTTTTACATCACTTGTTCTATTGCATGAAATATAGTTAGGTATGCCATATGGCCATATTTTATGGTAATATTTTGTTCATATCATATTTTTATCGGATCAGTATGAAGTTCTTCTTTTTTCGCTGTAAGATCGTGATTTGAGCGTAGATTTAATGTTTAAATGATAAAAAGTAAAAAGTTTATAAGACTAATCTATTTTTCTTGATATAGGCATTTAACCTGCCTTGATATGGGCATTCAGAACCTGTCTCTTATTCCAATATCTTATCATTTAAAACTTTGCCAAAAGCTTCAATTTGTTGAATTTCCGATTTCCAGATGAATTAGAAAGAAACCCCATTAAAATTTTTATTCACAGAATCTGTACGCACGATAATTAAAGTTCAATATATTATAACAAAACTGACAAAAATCTTGTTTGAATTTTTAAATTTTTTTGGCTTTATATAACCATCAAATTTCTTCATGCCATGTTTCAATAGCGTATTACCCTCAAACTGCACTGATTAGATATGTTGAATCTCCAGCCATATCGTCAATCGGCTGTATGCGCATATTACCCAACATGCGCATTTAGGGACACTTCCCCCTATGTGATATTTTGTAATTGTCTTCTGATTTTTGTGACTTTGGTGATTTTAGCAAATTTTGTGATTTTTGATAGTTTTGTAAATTTTGTAAATTCTACGGTTTCTATGATTTTTGTGAATTTTGGTTATTTTTAAAGGTTTTTGTTTATTATTTTGGTGATTTTTTGACAACTGCGATTTTTTCGATATTCGCAATTCTTGTAATTTCTGCGATTTTTGTAATGTTTTCTGATTTTTGTAATTTTTGTAACAACTGTGAGTTTCGTAATTTTTTTTATTTTATGTTTTTTTTTTTCATATGTAAGATTTTAAAGATTTTTGGGGTCTTTGTGATTTTTTTTATTATGATGTTTTTTGTAATTTAAGAAAGTTTTGTGTTTGTTTTATATTTCATGAATTTGATGATTTTTGTGATCTTGATGATTTTTAAAACTTTGATGATTTTTTTAAGATTTGGTGTGTTTTTTGTGATTTAAAGATTTTGGTGATTTTGAAGAATATAATGAGTTTTGAAAATTTGGTGATTTTTGGGATTTTTGAGATTTTTGTGAATTTTATGAATTTTGTGATTTATGCGATATTTGTAATTTTGGGGATTTTTTGGGTGTTATGTGGTTATTGTCGTTTTTGTAATTTTTTAATTTTTTTTTATTTTTGTGATTTGGATTATTTTTTGTGTTTTATAATTTTAGCAATATCAATACTTTCGGTGATTTTGTGTGTGTTTCATGATTTTGGGTATATTGGTGTTTTTTTTTGTGATTTTGATGGGTTTTTGTGATTTTCTTTTTTGATGATTTTTGATATTTTAGTGCTGTGTGTGAGTTTTGTGACATTTGCGATTTTTTTTCAGATTTGTTTTTTTTTGTCATTTTGTGACTTATGTAAAAACATGTGATTTACGTGATTTATGTGATATTTTTTGCATGTTTTGTGATTTTCGTGATTTTTCAAATTTTTTGTGATTTTGTTGATTTTGTGAATTTTTTGGAATTTTATGGTTCTTGTAATTTTGTTGATAGTTTTGTATGTTTTGTGTTTTTTTTTCTAAATTTTTGTGATTTTGAAAATTTGTGATTTTTGGGTGGTTTATAATTAATGTCTTTTTGGTAATACTTTGTCATATTTGTAATTTTTGTAATTTTTGTAATTTTTGTAATTTTTGTAATTTTTGTAATTTTTGTAATTTTTGTAATTTTTGTAATTTTTGTAATTTTTGTAATTTTTGTAATTTTTGTAATTTTTGTAATTTTTGTAATTTTTGTAATTTTTGTAATTTTTGTAATTTTTGTAATTTTTGTAATTTTTGTAATTTTTGTAATTTTTGTATTTTTTGTCTCTAATGATTTGAAAGCTTTTTGTGATTTTTGTCATTTTTGTCAATTTGATGATTTTGAAGATTTGAATTTCTTCAAGATTGAAGAATTTTGATGATTTTCAAAATTTTGTGGGGTTTATGAGTTTTTTCGTTATTTTTGTGTTTTTTGTGATTTTTGTGCCTTTTTTTATTTTTGTGATTTATGTGTTATTTATGATTTTGTGATTTTTGTTATCTTTGTGCTTTATGTGATTGAGAAGATTTTGAATTTCCATTATTCTGAAGGTTTGTGGTGGTTTTTAAGATTTTATGTGGTTCATGCGATTTTTGTAAATTATTTGATTTTGTGTTTTTTTTCTTATGTTGGTTAAGTTGGTAATTTTTGTCAATTTTGAGATATTTTCCATTTTTATGAGTTGGGTGAATTTGAAATTTTTTATGTTTATCATGTTTTTTGAAATTTTCGACATTTTTTTCAAAATTTTTTTTAAGTCAAATTTGTCATTTTTGTCAATTTTGTGAATTTTGTGAATTTTGTGAATTTTGTTATTTTCGTCATTTTTGTCATTTTTGTCAATTTTGTCATTTTTTAATTTTTGTAATTTTTGTAATTTTTGTAATTTTTGTAATTTTTGTCATTTTTGTAATTTTTGTAATTTTTGAAATTTTTGTAATTTTTGTAATTTTTGTAATTTTTGTAATTTTTGTAATTTTTGTAATTTTTGTAATTTTTGTAATTATTGTAATTTTTGTAATTTTTGTAATTTTTGTAATTTTTGTAATTTTTGTAATTTTTGTAACATTTGTAATTTTTGTAATTTTTGTAATTTTTGTAATTTTTGTAATTTTGGTAATTTTTGTAATTTTTGTAATTTTTGTAATTTTTGTAATTTTTGTAATTTTTGTAATTTTTGTAATTTTTGTAATTTTTGTAATTTTTGTCATTTTTGTAATTTTTGTAATTTTTGTAATTTTTGTAGTTTTTGTAATTTTTGTAATTTTTGTCATTTTTGTAATTTCTGTAATTTTTGTAATTTTTGTAATTTTTGTAATTTTTGTAATTTTTGTAATTTTTGTAATTTTAGTAATTTTTGTAATTTTTGTAATTTTTGTAATTTTTGTAATTTTTGTAATTCTTGTAATTCTTGTTATTTTTGTAATTTATTGCAATTTTTGTTATTTTTTGTAATTTTTGTAATTTTTGTCATTTTTGTAATTTTTGTAATTTTTGTAATTTTTGTAATTTTTGTAATTTTTGTAATTTTTGTAATTTTTGTAATTTTTGTAATTTTTGTAATTTTTGTAATTTTTGTAATTTTTGTAATTTTTGTAATTTTTGTATTTTTTGTAATTTTTGTAATTTTTGTAATTTTTGTAATTTTTGTAATTTTTGTAATTTTTGTATTTTTTGTAATTTTTGTAATTTTTGTAATTTTTGTAATTTTTGTAATTTTTGTAATTTTTGTAATTTTTGTAATTTTTGTAATTTTTGTAATTTTTGTAATTTTTGTAATTTTTGTAATTTTTGTTATTTTTGTAATTTTTGTAATTTTTGTAATTTTTGTAATTTTTGTAATTTTTGTAATTTTTGTAATTTTTGTAATTTTTGTAATTTTTGTAATTTTTGTAATTTTTGTAATTTTTGTAATTTTTGTAATTTTTGTAATTTTTGTAATTTTTGTAATTTTTGTAATTTTTGTAATTTTTGTAATTTTTGTAATTTTTGTAATTTTTGTAATTTTTGTAATTTTTGTAATTTTTGTAATTTTTGTAATTTTTGTAATTTTTGTAATTTTTGTAATTTTTGTAATTTTTGTAATTTTTGTAATTTTTGTAATTTTTGTAATTTTTGTAATTTTTGTAATTTTTGTAATTTTTGTAATTTTTGTAATTTTTGTAATTTTTGTAATTTTTGTAATTTTTGTAATTTTTGTAATTTTTGTAATTTATGTAATTTTTGTAATTTTTGTAATTTTTGTAATTTTTGTAATTTTTGTAATTTTTGTAATTTTTGTTATTTTTGTAATTTTTGTAATTTTTGTAATTTTTGTAATTTTTGTAATTTTTGTAATTTTTGTCATTTTTGTCATTTTTGTCATTTTTGTCATTTTTGTCATTTTTGTCATTTTTGTCATTTTTGTCATTTTTGTCATTTTTGTCATTTTTGTCATTTTTGTCATTTTTGTCATTTTTGTCATTT